>NC_090786.1:18772500-18945000 GCF_040054535.1 Antennarius striatus | reverse complement strand
ATTGAAGTTCACATGCTAGATGTCTTATGTATTATGTTTTCTGCAATTCACTATTAAAAAATAATTAATGTCAAAGTTAATGGAATTAAGCTCCTTATCTGTTTTGTCTTAAACCTTGTGACAAGGCGCAGATTTAAAAATGTACTTAGTTGTCAGCGATCCAAATTTACTGTTAACCTCATACAGACATTATCAGTACAGACAAACCCAGAAGTAAAATCCATACTAAACGTCTTTACAACATCTCTCAACAACTTGTCTTCATTAACACGGGGTGTTAAAGAATGATCACACTCATGCATAGGGTGGTATTGAAATATATTGCCAGCAAGGATTCAGTCAAAAACAATTTTAAAAAGAAAGAAGTAAATTACCTTCACCAGTAGGTTATGCTTTTATTTGTGTCCCTCTCTTTGTTGGTTAGTTACCTACAAAGCTCTGGGCAAATCTTCACCAACTATTTTCTCCCAGAATAGACCTCATGAAATTGTGGTTCAGATCCAATTTGTGGGATGGATCGAGCATCTTTGTTTCCTTTTCTTTAGTATTGTCTGATATTGTTTTTCAGGCTATTCTTTAATCTCTCAGGGACTAATATAAACAACTTTATATTTTATCATACATGTAGATGGCGATGGTATCTATGATTGAGCTCTTTGTTCAGTTTGGTGTGGCTCCTAATAAAAATGGTTCATCTTCTTCCAAATCTTTCCTCATGGTAAAATGCCTGTGTAGGTTATCATTCATCCAGGTTATGGTTGTCCAAAGTTGTTTAATCAATCCACTGAACTTTAAGATCTTGAAAACGTTCCACCTCTCATCGAGCTCTGATGGTGGTTGGTGTTGCCACAGCTTCTAACCTCTGTGAGGTTTGGTCAGTGATATTCGTGCTCCTTCAACTGTTGCTAAGAACCCTCTGGCTCCTCAACGAAGGTCGTTAGCGCAGCCAGGGAGTGTCAATGGGGGTCGTTGCAAATTTCAATGATGTCCATAAGCCCACGTATGCTAATGGTGGGCTGAGTAGTTCTTTTTTAAAGACCTGATTGCAAATAGGCAATAGATGATGTCATACTGTTGTTATCTAGCATCAGTTCTGATCTAATGTTGTTTCATCTGTTGTATTGTTTGATCAAATTGTATTGATTAAATTTCTTAATTTTGTCAGTTTTATGAAGCAGAAGAAATTCATTTTAATCCTCCCTTTGAGGATGCTCATCCCCACTCCAACTATACATGCTTACATATGTGTGTACAGGCCTCGGTGCGCGGCTTGTGCTCGGTAAGCCTTGATGGTGCTCAGGGGGTGAGCTGACACCTCCCACTGCCAGCTCACACTACAAACGTTTTGACCCACCTGGGTCACAAACAGGGGACTTCTGGTCCCCAGTCCAAGACCTATTGGACTGAGCTGTTTATGTGTGTTATGTTCTAGCTTGGCTGCACACCAATTATCCCCTCAGGGATTGATAAAATCATCCTGTATTATTCTTGATCCTTCAAACTGTTTACTATACAAAATAATAACAATCTTGAACATTGACGGTTCAACCATTTATTAAGTTTATCTACTCCAAAATGGAATACGTTCTTCTTAACCACAGCTCAACGCCCCCCACAAAGTTTCATGAAAATTCATCATGTTTTTGTGTAACTGCTAACAATTAAAAAACAGAAGAATTCAAAGTCACTTAGCTTCAGTGCAGAGTTTATAATATTATATAGAACAACCATGACTCTGGAACCACAATGCTTCCCTCAGAGTGAGGATAATTCACACTCATGACACCTGGAACATGTTCAGTGAGTTTATTGCACTTATCAATGTGTTACAGAGCTTATGTTCTCCACTTAGAACTGACTGGTTTTTTTAATTATAGTATACAGGTACAGTATTACATTCACTATACAGTACTTTACCCCTTATAGGCCTATGATCTTTGTATGAAAAACCGGCCAAAAAAGGTCAGGGTTGGTGTTGGTGTGTCATCAAGTTATTCTTAGAATTTTTCTTGAATATTCTCAACTGACTGCTTTCAACCAGTCAAAGTATAAATGAAAAACTACAAAAGTGTTTTTATGCTCTATGTTAAGGTAAAAAAGAGCAGAATTCAAAATTGATAGAACATTGGATTTTCCGACGGTACATGTTTAATACTAAATAAATCCAGAAGGTTCTGTGTCGTTCCTAGTTTGATTTTCAAGAAAATCAATATTTCACTAAATTTGGAAGAGGTTTGTAAAGTTGACTCAGCGTGTTCTTGGTATTTATTTATGTTCCAGCAGATGGCGCCCTTTGCCTTCACAGTGGTGTCTCTGGTTGACTACCGCGTACTCAGGAGACTGTTGACACACTGAGGAGACATGTTCAGGATTTGATGCTGCAGGGGAGAAGCTGACTAGTGACATATTTCTCTCTCATGTGTCAGCTTGTTAAATGTATGATTTATGTATAATAGATCATCATGCTTAGTAGCTGTGTTATTTTAATGGGGAAGGTGTAGTGAAAAACTGGGGAGGCAGAATAATCATTTTGTCCGTGAGAAGTAGATTGTGTTTTGACTGTAATTTTCGTGTCTTCATTGCGAAACATGCAAAACTATAAGCACCTATTTTGAGGGGGGAGGGTCCTTTACCAGTTTTACATGTGTTTTTTGTATGTGGTGGGGTGGGTCTCATGATGGGCGCCCCTAGTAATAATTTAAATGAATTTAAACACATGCCTGAGCAGCAAACAGTGAGGTCTTGAATGAGGGAAATCGGTACCAGATGTTCTTTGGGACCCAGCGGCTCACAATAAGGAGGAGGTCCGTTTGGTCTGTAGGAGGAGCGGCGCGTCTCCACTGCGCTCTAGGTTAATTCTAACAGGTACTGTAGTTTAAAAACCAATCAGGTCAACAGAAGAAGCAGTAAGGCCCTCAGAAACGCAGTAGTTGCCTAACAAGGAGGACGTTTCTCTGACGCAGTTTCTGTCTGGACATGCCGGAACGCTGGTCTTAGGCATGCTGAGTAGAAAGGTGTCTTACGAGGGAATGATGAGAGCTGCCGTCGGAGTAGACCGCATCAGGGTCGGGGAGCGGCTGCAGGCTGCCCTGGCCGGGCTGCAGGAGCTGCATCTGCTTAGAGATAGGCAGAAGAACATGGTGAGCTGGGCTCTCAGGATGGGCAGAGAGGAGCCGGTAACTTCTGTGCACGCAGGACCTCAAGCTCCCAAGATGATCGGGGCCGAGGAGCAGCGGCTGGAGGCGACCCTGACGGCCCTGAAGCAACAGTTGGTAGGAAGTTATTTCAATCCGCAGCCGGTGTTTAGCCAGTTGTTTGGTGTGGCCATTTGTTCATGTACTTCTTATTTATCAAAGTAACTTATAAACAAAGTTCACTTTGTTTTTTACCTAGTTTATTTGAACCTCTTATCCACTTGATGCTCATCTGCATTCAGCTTTTATTGCGCTTTCTGTCGGCAATTATTACCAGATACTCTTTGGTGCTCTCAGTTGGGGGTAGGAAGTAGGATCGGTGTCATAAATCAACCTTCACTACAGAAACAAGAAGACTTTTGAGTTGTGCACGTGTGTACCCCTGGTGCATGTGAAGACTGCAGGGGGCACATCTCAATTACTAACTACTAATGGCAGGAAATTTTTAAATGTACCGGTAGGTATATTCTAAAGGTAGAGGTTGTACTGCAAAGTGACAGTCTCTGGAGGCTGCTGAGTGTTGGAGACATCTGGCTGAGTTTTCCATGATTATCTTTTTGTGGTACTCTGACAACCAAAGAGCAGGGATTGTAATGCTACACTTGTTTTGTATTAGAGCTGGAAACTCCCTCAACCATACACTGAAAAGAGGAGTGTTTTAAGTGCATGCAAAAATTAGCGCCGTCTATTTTTAATCCGGCCCTCAGATTTAAATTAAACACCCCAAAAAACAACACTGTTTTTAAGACAAACTTAACTGACCTTAATTGACGTGTATATAAAACGTAAATATTGCATATTGCAGGAAGTGGCAAAGTACCAATCGTATCTGTAACTGTCCATCCTTATCCCAAAACAAACAGTATTTCACCCCAACCCCCATTCTGTCCTCCTCTAGTAATTTACACCATTGCCAGACCATTGATGCAGGGGGAAAATGAGTTAACCATCATGACTACTTCCATACTATCCCACGTCCTGTTAATCATCGACTAAAGCTGAGCTGCTTTTGTTGTCCTGACGGCTGTGCATTACAGCATATGTTATCTGAACCACACACCACAGAAATAGGTATAGCTCTAGCATTACTAACCTTCATACACTAACCTTCTGTGTGGTTGCGGAGCTCAGTTGTATTAGTCATTCCTAAAATTCATTCGTTTTGATAATCACATATTTTTAGGTGTAGAGTTAATTCTGGTGTGTTGTCTGTTTTACAGTCCCGTCTTCGTAAGCAGGACATGGGCCTGAAGACTCACTTGCAGCAGTTGGATGAACAGATCAGCGAGCTTAAGCTTGACGTGAACAAGACATCCACCGAGCAGCTGGAAAGCGACAGCCGCCCAAGTTCAGGTATTTATGCATACACTCTACAAAAAGGTATACAGTTATTTACTTGACAAGAATTAATTACACATCTACCCAAGCTGCTGTCACATGTAAAAGTCTGAGAAAAATAGTCACATGTAAATTTTTCCTTCTCCCTTCAGGTTTCTATGAGCTCAGCGATGGTGGTTCTTGCTCACTGTCAAACTCTTGCACCTCTGTATACAGCGAGTGTCTGTCATCTTCTCAGACAAGCCTTCTTCTCCCTCACATGAGCCTTGCTAATTCTCACATTAGCCCTCCATCACAAGCAGATTTATACCGCCGGCGTTCTGCGGATGAAAGTACCACCCAACCCAACCCTCCACGGGCACCAGGCCTCCATCTTGGCAGCAGCAGGATCCGTGCAAGCACTGCTAGCTTCGACCAGGCTCGACCAAGACCAGTGTCAACAGGTAACAACATCCCTTTGTTTCTTATTTAAGATCTCCACATGATAATGGGAACAATGCTGTAGTTACACATTCATTAAAGATGTATGTTTCTGTATAATCACATGTAGATAATCAGTATACAAGTGCTTTGAAATGTTAATAATGGTAATTTTGTCTCTTCTATCAGGAGATCTTGATAAGACGATGGCTCAAGGCCTGGGCTATTACAAAACTGCAGAAGCAAGGAAACCCTCAATGACAACAAACCTGAAAACATCAACAGTGGACCCCAAGTTCCAGAGCAAACTAGTGTCCCGCAGTGGGAATGAAGTGTACCACTACCCCAGCCCTCTGCATGCTGTGGCTCTCCAAAGCCCAATCTTTTCCCATGTGGGAGAGGCAGCTGCTCTCAGACTCTTAGAGGGCCAGGGAGCCCCAGTGAACAGTTGTGATACCCTCCAGATTGTACCAATGGGTTATGAGACCCTAACCCAGTCTTACATTGACAAGCTTATCTTACACAACTTCAGTAAAACCCAGAGCAACGCTGATTCTCAGAATATGCACACGCATAGTGACTTTTATAGCAAAGCCACTGAAGTTGAAACTGTCTCTCATGAAGTGTCCCAGAAAGACCTATCTGTAGTGCAACCTCTTCCATACCATACCATGAACGCCAACTCACTAGATAGTGACCAGAAGAGACACTCCATGACGTACTGCAGCCAAGATCAGGCTGATAGCGCAAACTACAAAGTGAGAGCCCCTGAGGTTTCACAGCGATACTCCCATCCTGTGCCCATCAGGGGGTACAGCTCTGATGAGGTCACTACCTCATCCCTGACGAAGTCCGATATAGCTCAAGGAGAATATGCCAGTATAGGAAAAAGCAATTCCAGGAATAGATTCAAGGAAAATCCTGAGCCAAGACGACCAGAGAGGAACAGCCAAAGGCAAAAGTCAGTGATGGCCCACATTTCCAGCACAGGGGAGAGTCAAGGCTTTGTGGTTCACACTAGTCCAGAGTTTGTTCGTGCCAAATTTGTCCCTGCTGGATCTGAGAGGGTCAAGGTGAGACAAGCCAACCGCAAAACCAAAGCTGTGAAATTCAAAAAGAAAGCCAGTGAGCCACGCGGGATGAGGCAGCAACATGGATATTCCTGTGGTGAAACGTTGAGTAGTGGAGCTAAGGGAGAGCAGAGAAGGTTGGGCAAAGGAAAGGTAAGACAGATATGTACTAACAGTCAGCCAGAGGACCAGAGACAGGGCTCAGGTTCAGACTCCAGTCGCTCCAGTCCAGGACTCATTTACTCTCATGCGGTTCATCCCAAGCTGCACCCCATCCCTTCCATTATGAAGCCCAGCAAAAGCCGGAGACATCATAGCCTTGAGTATGAGCACAATATAGAGCCAATCAAGAGAGGGCAGGGGGCTACTAAATGGATGTCCAGTGTGGCGATGTACCAGGCTGCATGTGCTCAGCATCAAAGGTCCAGAAATCCCCACATTCAGACCCCAAGGAGCATGCACATTGTCCGGAGTGTGAGTTCCAAGTCAGGCCAGTGGGTAGGACCTTCTCGCTCCTTCCAGTCCTCCATGTCTTCAAAGGCTTTTCTCCATAGCCTCAATGCCCGATACCCTGCAGCACCCTTTCATGTGTCAAGCAATTACCCACCAAGATGTGACTCTGAGTATTCAGCTGAATGTGCTTCACTGTTTCACTCCACCATTGCTGAAAGCAGCGAGGGGGAAATGAGTGATAACACCACCAATTGCTTTGGGGACAGTGAGTCCAGTCAGAGCTTCCAGTCCATCTCAGACTCTGACAGCAGCCTGTCCCTAGATGAGGACAGCCAGGGAGAGGAGAGAGACCTGGTGTGGGCCGAGGCTGCTCTGGGACCCACTGCCACTGGGCAGCCTCTCCATCAGATCCCACGCCCCGAGCCATTAGCCTGCCGCATCAAAGCTTCACGAGCCTTGAAGAAAAAGATTCGTCGGTTTCAGCCTGCCTCCCTGAAGGTCATGACCCTGGTGTAGCAAAGTACCCTCTGGCCAAATGAGAAGTTCCGGGACAATACGGAGCATTGTGGGAAATGCTTTCAGAGCTGTTTGGAATGATGTCACCTGGTCCTTCACAAAAAAGAAACAGCAATTACTGCATTGACTGTATTTGTGTACTGATTGTTAAAAAGATTTAAACTTGCAGCGATTGAACTTGAAATTATACTGAATGGTACATTGTATAAAATATATTATACACAATTATTATTTTTACATTTACTTTGTAGGTAATTATGTTGCCATTAAAGTTTCTTAAAGCATGTGGCTAAATCACAATTTTGTGGTCATTTCCTGAAGAAATGACCACAGAAATGAAACCTTTAAAAACCCTTAAAATCTTTTTTCATGTCATTTTGAAAATGATTATAAATTTTCTGTTATTTTCTTAATATTTACTCATTAAAACTATGTGGTTTTGTCATCATAAACTAGTTTAATATATTTTGTGATAGCTTGAACTACATTTTTGTGTATCTTTTACGTTTCTTACACACTAACCTAACGCCATCTGGTTCTATTCAATCCTCTTGAATAAACAATTGTGACAACATCTATTATGCAGAGTTTTCTCTTCTTGTAGTGAGCATTGACATCAAATAATGTTAAACTATCTTAATTGTATGAAAATACAGACAGTGCTGCTGTGCAGACAGCTCCTTATCTAACTTCTTCATGATGCCCAGCTGTTGGTTTATTAATACAGACCACCGTGTCACAGTTAATTAGAGGGTGAAACTTATAAGCAAATGTCATATAAATGTAATCAACAGTCTTGCAGTGGAGAAAACCTACAGTTGCACTCCTGGAATTTCACCAACAGACATTAAGATGATAGCTGTACAAGCTCAGGTTTCTGAGGAGAGACATTTTAGAGATTTAAATCAGTTGGTGTTTGTATGGCAAGGGGCACACTGGAATTAGAAGGAATGACGGATGATGAGGGCCTCATTTCTGTAGCACGAGGTGATTAGACAGGCCAGCTGCAGAGAGAAACCCTACAATCCCACTTCCAAAATCTTTGATATCTTTCCATTAAATTCTCTATTAAAAGGAAAAACAACTGGAGGATGTCAATAGTCCCGTGGTTGGCCTTACTTTTGTAAAACCATCCACACATAAGAATATTTTCGACATCATTCAGTGACTGTGACCTCAAACTTCCCAGCTAAGGAGCATACAGGGCTGACAAACACATTTTTAAAATTTTCTTTTGAAGCTGTTTCCTGCACATTTAGCCTCTGTGCAGTCTCTTTCTATGAAAGTAATGTTTTTCATTATTTTTCTTAATTTAACTAAAATATTTTGAAGATTAATACTTACTAAAGCATGTCTTTCTCCAGTGTAAATCTGTAAATCCAGTGTGAATTTTTAAATTTCTAAATGTATTATTTATCCTACTTGTTGAGTGTTTATTCTATATCTCTGTCACTTACACCTTTTGCTGCCGTAATAATGGAAATTTCCCCACTGTGGGACTAATAAACGAATATCTTATCTTAATTCAGCAACTGTTTTCTTTTATTTTTATCAAACAAAGAGCAGGTATAAATGTGTGAAAACAGAAATGCACATCAAAGAGTAATTTACATTTACTAACTTGCTACAATTAAATCAAATTATGGGGACTTATATATCCAGCTGCCCTCTGACCTTCACAGGAGTGAGAGCAAGGGGTTGGTTGGATTAGTGCTTCTGTTTTCCACAAAGCTCAATGAAGCATGGCAGGTGCTGGACTTGTGTTTGATCTTGAGTATGGAAAAGCTATGGCGGCTTGACCTTGTATGCTTGCTGACCGTTCCAGCTGTAGAGTTGGATCATCATCACCTCACAATAGAGAGGTCATGGGCCTTTGTGTACCCTTTCTGTCTCTGTGCTTGTCTTTTTTAGTGTTCAACATGTCTGTCATTTATTGGCTTTTGACTCTTTGTTTGAGGCTCTTGTAAGGAGGTAAGTCCACCTGACTGCTTCAAGCCCTCTTCCTGTTTAAGTATGGTCTTTCATAGGAGAGGTCTCTGACTCAACTTCACCTACTTCTGAAGTGCATGAGATGGTATAAAGTGGTAAAACATAAAAACAGGAAGAAAACCAACAAAAAAACAACAACAAAAAAGTAATGGGAGTCTCAGACCAACACATTTTATCTTGTGGTCTTCATCAATAGCAAACTCATCATTAACAATACTTAAATAGAAAGAAAGTGTCTGCAAGTGTTTCTTTCTTTTTTAAACTTGTGTCAAATATTTCTGAACGAATGAACTTGAATGCTTTAAATGTTCCTGAATTACTGCTTTAACCTCTATATAACGTAATTGGATGCTGAAAAGAAGTAATTTGTCAATGGATTATAAACTAAAGTGGTCAAACTGGAAGCTGGTTTTTGGATTATTCATTACATAGAAGTATTTTGATATTATATATACTGGCAAATGGTCATATGTAAATAAAATCTTACAGTCAGCTGATTGCTGATTCTAGAGCTGCAAATTTATATATCCCCACCTATATATTTGAATAAGCTCACTTGAAAAGTCTCACACTGTCATCAACGCCACCCACTACCTGTCAATCAAGCGCCCAACCAATCACGGCGCATCTGCCAGAAGTAACCACGTGAACAATATGGTGTAAGGCATCTGCTATGTTAGGAGAAGAAATACATGGACTTCCCAGTTAACATAATTTCATAGTGTCATAACTGTTCCAACAATTTTCATGTTTTTGAGTCCAAACAGCAGGAACGACACAAAAAACAGCAACGAATTCTGAGTGAAACTAGCTGGCTAGCACGAACAGTCTGTCCAGTTATAGTTTCCGTTTGGAAAGGGAGTAGTTGTAGTTTCCAAAATGCTCCTTGGGCATCTGACCAAAACAGTCTTTAATTAACTACATACAGTTCTGTTCATGTAGTCAGCTAACAGAACTATCACTTCTCCAACATTTCTTTTCCACTTGCTCTTTTGACAGGTGCCTTTTCCTTTAATGTTAGCTTTTTTCCCAATCTCACAATTAGTTAGCTTTCTTTCTCCAGTTAGCCATGATTTGCCAACACAAAGTCGTTACGTCACCTCGTTGATTTTTGACTACGTTGGGTGCGCTTGGTTTATAATACCAATACATTTGTGTGTGTGTATGTGTGTGTGTGTGTGTGTGTGTGTGTGTGTGTGTGTGTGTGTGTGTGTGTGTGTGTGTGTGTGTGTGTGTGTGTGTGTGTGTGTGTGTGTACACGCACACACTTTTCATTGACATACAGTATACACACATATGGGTATGACAGCATGTCTTAACCAGCAAAATACTGATTACTGACTTCACACTTGCCGAGCTTTCTTCACACGCATTTTCTAACTCAGACTACAGCAGTACATGTCAACGTCCAGTGAGATATAAATAGGTGAAGGTGTCATGCCAGACTTTGACTGGCCAGGTAAATGCTGAGGTAATGCAGGGAACGCATAGCTCTGAGCAGCTTGGGACGGTGATCCTATCACAGATCAGGTCAGCATGCATCTCTTTTGTCCTGTTAACATGCATTGATTTCATTTTCCATATATAACATAATTCAAAACAGGATCATCTAACCGGTAAAATTCAGCAGTTTTAATAACTCTGAATCACAGGGGTTGTCTGTAAAATAAGAAAATCATGGGAAACATTCAAAAGAGATCAAGGGTGTGCCACTGACAGGCATTCATTAAACCTGGTTAGACGTAGTTCACATTAGGTCACCATTGGAGGAGGGGTCCTTCACTTACGTGTGCATGAGGTAATCTCAAAACCCAACACATCAGCCCTTCCCTGTCTGCCGCCACAAACAAACCTATCAAGCTGTCTGTGTTGTCTCTCTTCACTGGTGTTGCAGCAGGTTGTGCTTAATGTAGGTCTTTTGTGGGGGTTTTTTATTTGAGTAACATTATTTGACATGTCTTACAGTTTCGTTGTGTGCATCTTTATGTTGTCATACTTATATTTCATTGGATGTTCATGATTGTTATAGCCTGCGTGAACTAGGATGTGGGATTTAATATGTTGACAAGCTGAAGTTCAGAAACTCATTACCTCTTCAAGGAGAGGAGTTTTCTGCTTGTACCCACAATACACTTCTAGAAACTGGAGGAGGCTATACTCTTTGAGGGTACTATGGATTATCTTATATGTTTGATATGTTAAATATTTGCTCTAAACTGTATCTGCCCATGAAAACAAGTTTAAAACATTGGCACATTTACAGTAGTTGTTTAGCTGTAGTGGGCAGAATAAAGAACGCTTAATGTAAACTGTAAAATAATTCAGATTAAGCATCTGCACGTTATTTATCTAAGGAAACAAGATATGTTATTTTCCCCTTAATTGTAGAAAATTATTAGAAGTTGGGGGTTTTTTTTAGTTTCTAAGTAGGATTGTGCTGATAAGAGATGTTTTCAGCCAAAACTGAGAAGAGCAATACTAAATTGTTAAAGTCAGTATTGCTTAATCAAGCATTTTATCCTTTTCATTTTTTTCATTTTAGCAGGAAAGCTGTATCAGTTTACCCAGGATCACATTTTCATACTTGAAGAATTTTTTTATTTTTTTGATGCAGTGTATTAATTGTTACTCTTTTTAAAGCATAGGAACAATTGTAATTTTATCATATGTCCAATATCATTAGTATTACCTGACACCAATTTCTTTTGTTTAGCCAGTCTTTGTTATGTCAAATAGTATTTCAAATGTCTTCATCTTGTCCGGGATTACCTCAAGTAGTCAAATACAATGTGACATTTGCAGTAGTGCAATGAGTCTATGCTAAGGTTTACATTTACTTTAAAATGAAGATCCAGTAATGTATTCTACAGACTGCAGTTACTCTGACATTAGGTAATGACTATGCTCACAGGTTATCATTTGAACCCACTAGCTAATCTGGGCCACTGTGTGTAGAATTTGCATGACAACTGAAGGGTGTATCCTGTCTCCCATCTAATTTAGGATGGGCTGTTTGTAAATCTAATTGGCTCATTGATTTCATCATCTTATGGCAGAAAAGACAATGAAAAATCTAGCAAACAGCGAGATTTTTACTTTATCTGACTTTATCTGACTAGTGTGAAGACTGAGAACAGTCTACACTGCAGAGTGTATTGGGTTTACACAGAGAAGGAATGCAAGAGATTAGTGTGGTCAAGTATTTCAGATTCACCAGTTTCCTTTGCCAGCCACAGCATGGGGGGCTGGGCTCTGCGGTGTGAGGTGGCTTTTGTCTCTTTGCTTACTGTACAAATGAATGGAGCTGGACCGGAATGACCAATCTCATGAATGTCAATTGTCTGAGGCCTGAGTTAAGGAACAGGATCCTCTAGTTCACATGTGTCAAACTCAAGGCCCGGGGGTCAAATGTGGCCCGCCATATCATTTTACGTGGCCTACAAGAGCATAAAAGGTCACAGTGTCTAAAAATAAATACTAGTAGGTCAAAAGTGTGCCTTCACCAAAGCTTCATTACCCACAAAGCAGTAATTAAGCCCATTTTAACATTGACAAAAACGTTTTGAAAAAAGTTAATGTCCTAACTTCTGTTTGCTATTTTTCTTTATTCTCTTGGACAGTTTGATCCTTGCTTGATTGAGTTATGTGGGGTTTTTTCATTGCCTGACAAATTAAAAGGATTTGTGTTATAACAGAGCAACAAGCAAACATATTTTTCTGTGTTACTGTAATGTTTGTAACTTGAATAAGTATAAAATTCAGATATTTATCATTAAGGAGTAGTTACATTTATTATACATTACTTGCATTTAGTTACATTTATATGTTACATCTGGCCCTTTGAGGACAGCCATTATGCTGGTGTGGCCCTCGGTGAAAATTAGTTTGACACCCCTGCTCTAGTTGTTCCAAGGAGGACAATAAAGATCATAGAGTTGAGAAGATGGAGCGTGAGGGATATCGACAGGAAGAGCTGCGCTCTCGGAAACAAGAGTTAAAGACTGAGAGTGACACCATGAGCAAGGAGATATAGAAAGTTTTTTTTTTTTAATTAGTAAAATGAAAAAGGAGATGCTACACATTATACCCCTGTAAGGCTCAACTGCCACCTGCTCCTCTTTAAGCACATCCTGTCATTTAATACCTAATCCCTTCATTCACTGCGCTGTGTTTACTAACCATTGTCTTTGCTCCCTTCAAGCTGTGGTCAAGAGGTGGTTCAAAAGTTCGTGGTGTTTGGAGAGCACGCTCTCGCACTGACAGAGGGCATTGTGAGTGTGTTGCCCTGCCAAGCAATTGTCTGTGATAGAGAGAAATCCCTGTGCAAGCAACTGAAGGAGTCTCAGCTCCAGATATTGATGTCAACATCAGAAAAAATCTGTATAAAGGAAGTGTGATGGAGTGTTTCGGTTTTGATATCTGGCTTAAATTACAACGGCTTATTTTAAGTCATATCTGTAACACTATAATATGAATCTTTTTATAATTTGACAATTTATACTTCTACATCATTTGACAGCAGCACTGTGAGAGGAAACTAAATGCTAACATGCTGCCAATGACAAGACTAATCCTAGGAGGTGAATCTGAGTGTGCATACCAGCCCCACTGAAGTTTAACTGAAGACCACGGGGATAAAGCTAAATTCCTCTGGAGGACAAACTGTAGCTAAAATCTGTTGTTTGTCCATCAATTTACACATGTGTATTTTAGCAATACTGTAGTATGATACAAGGAAAGGCAACAACAGAAACATCTAATGTGAAGACACAAACAAGAGACAACCAATATACAGTACATAAAATATACAAGTATTTAACAGTTGGTACTAAAAACATTTTACTGTCCTAACTAGCAATTACTTTCCTACCTAGCAATTACCATGGAGCACAAATGTCGCTAATGGGAGTGTGACTGGTTCAGCAGGTCATTCTCCAAAATTTTTTTTTTCTTTTTTATTTGATACTGAATGAAAAGTTACAATTTTACCAAAGTTATTGCAGGTAATCCTGAAAATAATGAATTGTTTCACAATTTATCAATGTGATAGTTGAGATATTTCACTCAAAACCAACTTGACCTATGACTCATCCTCTAGAGTCTGTTTAAAACTTAATCACAAGATTAGGTTTCAAGATTTACTTTTAGACCAACTGACCAACAGACAAATATTTCTTTCCTCAATAAATGGTAATATAGTTAAAAATTACTGTTGTGCTTCTGGGGGCAGCAGTGCCTCAGTGGTAGAGCGGACGCCTTATGACCAGACATCGGTGGTTCAATTTTCACTCCTGCCAGCCATCTTAGGAGTGGGAGCTGACTATGGGAGGTATCAGCTCACCTACCGGTCACTGCCAAGGTGCCCTTGAGCAAGGCGCCATCCAACCTATAAGCTGCTCATTTGGGGCACACCTCGAAATCGTGACCCGTCACTCTGCCTCCCATGTACTGCTGTTACCAATTGCATGCCTACAGGCCCCTAGTGTGTTGTATTTGTTTCAGGGGCTTGTACACAACATTGTGTGATGTGATTACACACACACACACACACACACACACACACACACACACACACACACACACACACACACACACACACACACACACACACACACACACACACACACACACACACACACACACAGACATGCAAGCACACACAGCATTTGCAATTGTTTTCTGTCTGTAATGACCTGAACAGGTACAAAGTCTCTTATCACTGGTAGTCTGGAGGTATCATATACAGTCAAAGGAATCTCTCTCCGTGTACTTTTTTTCTGTTCCCAGAATGGGAATTGTTAGCCAGCACTCGACATAGCTATCTATGATTTTAAAATCGTCTGGTAACACACCTGCCCTGTACAATTCTAATAATCAAATCAGAACAAAGAATAATGAATGGGATAGGAAAAATAAGAACAATGCTGTGTATCCAATTTGTGCTTATGTAAAAAAAAATCACTTCACCTTTTAGCTACCAGCACCAATAAGAGCTAATCATCAGTAGCAGTGGGAAGGGCATTTGTGAGTGAGTCTGAGATGAATACGTCCTGTTTCCCCTTTATCAGTCCTGATTTCTCAGTGAGGATGTCCTGGCAGTTTTATGAGCAGGATGTCCTGTGTCAGCTCGGGGGCTGCCTCCATTGTCGAGCCTCAGACTCTAAACACAACACGGATCCGCCCTGCCCTGCTTACCCTTAGAGAGCTGTAAAGATCTTGCTTCATCTTGTTTTCTACCGCTGGGATTGTGAACTGGCTCAGCAACAAAACCACCAATCCTCCTAATGAACAGAAACAAGCCTCAACTCTTCTGAAGTGGTGTGTGTGTGTGTGTGTGCGCGTGTGTGTGTGTGTGTGTGTGTGTGTGTGTGTGTGTGTGTGTGTGTGTGTGTGTGTGGGTGTGTGTGTGTGTGGGTGTGTGCATGCGTGCGTGTGTGTGTGTGTGTGTGTGTGTGTGTGTGTGTGTGTGTGTGTGTGTGTGTGTGTGTGTGTGTGTGTGTGTGTGTGTGTAAGACAGAGAGCGAGAGAGAGAGAGATCTGAGGGACGACATCAGAAGGACAGTGAGAGTGACAGCTGGTCCTCCTCTTGGTCGGGCCCCCTGATAAGATCAGAGTGATAGGTGGTCATGGGAGCCCACAGGAACCTCCCTCCTGTCCCAACCCCCTCCTTGCAGCTCCCGAATGGCCAAGTCCCTCGCCAACTATCATGTCAATTCCCTTTTGACTCATCAGTTATCTTTGCCTTCTAAAAGGTGACCATTAGTGTGGACAGCATGTATTTGTCTTTACAACAGGTATTCTCTTCTGCAGAGCTGCCTGCATGAGCCGTTTATCATTTTTACAAGTGTCTGCTCTGCTTCCACAAAACATTGTAAAACTATTGACCGCTTGAAAGTTGTGTCTTACTCCAGTTCTGTGTCTGGTGGACTAACTAACCCTGCTCCGACACCAGTAAAAATGTCCTATATTTTAAGGAGCATTTTCACTCTTTTGTGTCTTTTCATTGCACGTGTGGCAGTTAGTTGGAGTCATCTGGAATGATTTAAAAAGTCAAGAGCAAAAAAGATGAAGCAATATCACACTTTTACTGTCCTTTATTCCATGATTTTTCCATTTGAAATGCTTTTGAAATGACTTCATTTGGGAAAAACAATCAGTGTTGAAATAATGATTAGAAATTTAACTGCAGATATGCAGTATTTATTTATGTCTGTCTGTCTGTCTGTCTGTCTGTCTGTCTGTCTGTCTGTCTGTCTGTCTGTCCGTCCGTCCGTCCGTCCGTCCGTCCGTCCGTCCGTCCGTCCGTCCGTCCATCCATCCATCCATCCATCCATCCATCCATCCATCCATCCATCCATCCATCCATCCATCCATGCATTCATCCATCCATCCATCCACTCATCCATCCATCCATCTATCCATCCATCCGCCCATCTACCTACCTACCTACCTATTTATTTATTAGAATGCAGTGACTCCTGTCCAATTAAATTTTCTTTGGGTGTGGGGGGACTGCTTGTTATGAGACAACTCAGCTTTTCCTTGGGGTCAGTGGTTTCCTGTTTGGCTTGTTTGTCTGTCTCCCAGGTATAGTTAGTGGTTTGCTTTCTTTCTGCCATCTGAGACAGGTCCCAGCTCGTAGCTTCAGTGGAAAGAATCCAACAAACTGTCACGGACAATAAGGTTTTTTCCACGTACCCTGACTCAGAATTATATTCAAGTATTATTCCCCTCTAGAATCGTCTTTTTGCAATGGTCTTCTATTTTATTGTAGCTTTTATTTGGTATAAAATAATGCTAAGAGAAAATAGAAATACATTACAGCAGATAAAGAGTCAGCTCCACTCAGACACTAAAGGACACCATGGAAGAGTCTTGTTCCTGGACTGACTTGAACAGACCCTATCTCAGTGAAGGGGTCGGGGGTCATACAAGGAAAAGACATGCTGTATTAAGTCTCCTATGAAATGCATGACAGCTGCGAACAGCTGCTCTGTGGCACAAACGAGTTTGCATGGCGTGTGACGTATTTACAGGTAAATACATTAAAATAAATATTGACATATAAATGTGATTTCCAGGGATAGACACCAAAACAAACTAGCTTGTGAATCCTGTTAATTTCATGCAGAATGAGGGAAACATTGGAAACAATCATGTATAGTAATCGGGTGGCACGGTGGCACAGTGGTTAGCGCTGTCACCGCACAACACGGTAGGTCCGGGTTCGAGTCCTGCTCTGTGTGGAGTTTGCATGCTCTCCCCGTGTTTGTGTGGATTCTCTCTGGGTTCTCCGTCTTCCTCCCACCTCCAAAAGCATGTGCTTCAGGTTGATTGGCTGGTCCCAAATTGCCCGTAGGAGTGAGTGTATGTGTGCGTGTTTGTATGTCTTTGTATGTGGCTCCGCGGTGCACTGGCGTCGTGCCCAGAGTACCCCGCCTCACGCCCTATGCCAGCTGGGATAGGCTCCAGCTCCCCGTGACCCACTATGGCGGATACAGCGGCGGTACATGAAAATGAATGTATAGTAGTTGTCTTTGGTGCCCTAACACTGACCACTGAGTCTTTGTCACATAGTACAAATGCATCAGATGGACGAGGGCTACAATTAACCTCTGTTACTACAAGATTTTGAAAAACTGAAATGGAAAGCTGACAGGTAACGAAGAGACATCACTGTGAGCAGTGGTGAGATGTGTTTTACAAATTATAAAGCCATCAGTGGAAGCAGTAAAGTATTTTCTTCATTTGTTGTCTTCATTAATTGACAGACGAGGTTAGACAGGAATCTCCATGGACTATGATGTTTGCAGATGACATTGTGATCTGTAGTGAGAGCAGGGAACAGGTGGAGGAGAAGCTAGAGAAGTGGAGGTTTGTCCTGGAAAGGAGAGGAATGAAGGTTAGCCGCAGTAAGACAGAGTACATGTGTGTGAATGAGAGGGACCCAAGTGGAATAGTGAGGTTACAGGGAGAAGAGATCAAGAAGGTGGAGGATTTTAAGTACTTAGGCTCAACAGTCCAGAGCAATGGAGAGTGTGGAAAAGAGGTGAAGAAGCGTGTCCAGGCAGGATGGAACGGGTGGAGGAAAGTGTCAGGTGTGATGTGTGATAGAAGAGTTTCAGCTAAAATGAAGGGAAAGGTGTACAAAACTGTGGTGAGACCAGCGATGTTGTTTGGTCTAGAGACAGTGTCACTGAAGAAAAGACAGGAGACAGAGCTGGAGGTAGCAGAGATGAAGATGCTGAGGTTCTCTCTGGGAGTGACCAGGAAGGATAGGATCAGGAATGAGTACATCAGAGGGACAGCACATGTTAGAGGTTTTGGAGATAAAGTCAGAGAGGCCAGACTGAGATGGTTTGGACATGTCCAGAGGAGAGATAGTGGATATATTGGTAGAAGGATGCTGAGTTTTGAACTGCCAGGCAGGAGGCCTAGAGGAAGACCAAAGAGGAGGTTTATGGATGTAATGAGGGAAGACATGAAGGTAGTTGGTGTGAGAGAAGAGGATTCAAAGGACAGGGCTAGATGGAGGAAATTGATTCGCTGTGGCGACCCCTGAAGGGAAAAGCCAAAAGGAAAAGAAGAAGTTGTCTTCATTAATTATTTAGCTTTTAAAAGAATGGATGCTGATTGGTCTGTGATCCCCAAATGCAACATATGGTAAGGCTTCCTCTATCTGCTGCTGGCTGTTAGCACCCTGGCTTCCTGGTGTAAATATGTTAAAAGGGTGGCAACTGAACTTCCCTTTATAGCTCTTAAGATAAACACTAACACCTGACAGTGAATGTGCTTCAAGATAAACTTAGATTTGTTTTTTGATCTATGTTCTTGTGGCAAAGATGACGTGGCTTAGTGAAAAAAAAACAACAACACTTACTCGGTGGCTGTGGCTAATATTTCATCGGGTTAACAGAAGTGGATAAATCTTCCAAATTTGGACAACAACACTTTGAAAAGTCTTTGGATTTTGACACGTGCATGATATGTTTATACGAGCCGCATAGCAGGGCAGTAAATCACCACAGGCCTGCAGCATAAGGAAGGATGACAATATATCTGGAACCCTTATTTTTTTAGAGAGACAGGGGCAAGTTTGGGGGTAAACTATGTCCCTCTGAAAGGGGCTTGACCTGGCAGGTTTGACCCCAGAGTTCCTTTGAACAGGACAACCCAGGGTGACACGACACCAGTGTTTTTGAGGGATTTGCACATGAAGGACAGAGGATTTAGAGAAGCTCAGTCAAGAATTGCAACTGAGAACATCATTCTCTTTTTTTACACTGTGTCTTAAACTCAAAATAAAAACAGATGAGGTTCACATGTTACAAAGCATCATATCCTTGGAGATCCTTGGAGGGGAGATGCCAGGAGTGTATTATTACCCTTATCCTGATACAATCAAGTTTTAACATCAAAGCCTCCTTGAAACTTTATCTAACTTTAGTTGACCATGCGCCTCATGATGATAGGATTTGACTGACTCAGTTCACAGAAAAAATGTTAATGAATGGAAACTGCAACTACATGATAGGGTTATTAGAAGGACATGTATATTATATAATATGGATAAAATAAGTACATTTTAAAGTTCAATGTTGTAATTAGTGCAAAAAAATGTGTAAGGGTGTGTGTGTCAGAGCATTTAAAACATTTTAAGTTCACTGATTGAAGACCTGTTTGTCCAGCTAAAAAGCTAATTTCAAACAATATCAGTTTATAATCTTTAAATTCTATGGTAGGTGCTTCAGTTCAAAACAACAATTATCGTATTTTCCATGGGAAATCTTCATAATATGACCTCATTAAGGATGATGTAGTCACACTACCTTGTGGCGCCACTTGACAAATACTATAATCATTAAATAAATAAGACAAAATATGACAGATAGCATACTAAATGCACTAGAGGCTCCTGTTAGGTGGTCTGTGGCAGCACCCCACCCTCATTTAGGGCAGCTTGAGTCAGGTACTGTCAGGGTTCTTTAGCAGATGTCAAGTATTGATCAGTGGAGGGTGTGTTTAGCAGGATCAATCCCATCCCTTTTAATTGGTCTTCAGAGTCTCAGCCAAAAGTGTCTCCTCCCTCAGTGAAATCAATCTTCAGTAAAAGATGTCCCGTTCCATTTTTGAATGTGGTAGTCTCATTTACAGTTATGGGCACCAAAATTAAGACAAAAACTTATGATAGAGGAAAGGAAGGGGTGATATAGAGGCAATATGTTGCAGAGAGAGACCAGACGTGATGCCAGCTCAGTGTGAATCTGGCATCCAGATGACCTGTAGATTAGCCTCGACAGTTGTTTCTTTAGCAGCAGGGTCCTCGTCTAAAATCATCTGGAGCTCCTCAGCCATACTACATGAAGGCCAGATGTATGCTACGTCAAAAACTGTTCTCCTAGCCTTATTTCAAGATGTTTGGCATGTTGTGAAAGTGAGTGTTTTCCTTTGTTAAATTCAATGCCCCTTCCCTGAGAAGCTTCACATTTTGTTAGTATGAGAGACAGTAAATAAGAAATAACTGCACATTTTTGCACAGAGGCATATCTCAGTGTGTGTCCACCTAACAAACACTCCAACCCTCCAGGAGATCCACTATGTGTTGTCATGGCAGTCCTCCAGACACAGCTTTGTATTTCCTGTGTTTACCAAGTATCTTGGACCTGCAGTGAGGCCGGGATGATGGTTTCCATAATAGTAGCAGTGAAGTCTTTGGGTCCCATATGGAGAAAGAGCATACACAGGCAGAGAAAAGGGAGCTAATCTGAGATGACAATAGTGTGCAAGGACTGACCCATTATGCATTGTTCTGTAATACTGATTTGAATGCTAATAAGGGACATTCTAGTCTTACGCTAGTCAGGGATGAGCAGACCAGAACTTTCCAGTCCTCAGACACCTGGAATGTTTTCATTGATTCCAGAAATGGCACAAAATAAAGATGTCAGATTTAAGCAAATCACAAAAGTTTATTGAACAGACAGAATGAAATGAATGAAAACTCCACAAAGGGTTTATTCAGTGGCATCAGATCTGACCAAGAAGATGTCCCATCAAAAAACCAAGAGTCTAAACAATGCTAAGAACTTATAGTGTTTCTGGGAGGCTCTTGTCGCCTAAATCTTTTCTCCTACAGACAATGCGGAATGACCCTGGCATGTTTTGACTGTCTGTTGGATGGTTTCGTCTATCTGGTCTGAATACCCTGACATTCTGGACTTCTATTTTGTCACTGTGACCTTGCGTGCATGAAAAATTCATTGTTAAACACATATGTAACCATACTGTTCCACCCCTCATCTACCCATCCACTGGGGACCATCCACTGTGGACCTGCTCCTCCAAGCCCACCAGTATCACCCCTCATCTATCCATTGGCTGGGGTCCTGCCTTTCTTCCTCCATGCCACCATACAGTCATCTATGCAGCTGTAATTGGGCCTTGAATTTACCAAATACATGATGGGGAACATGCATTACATGAATCACTGTGTACGTTGGACACGTCGTGTCAATTTGTGAAGACACGCACCCCCTTAGCCTTCACTGGCTGCAGGTGATCACGCTACATCGATTAGGCTACCTGTGCTACAGGGGATTCTGCGCGCTCAGTAGTCGATTTATACCTGTCATGATGGTACGTCATCTGATTGCTTTCTTAATATTTTAATTCATAGCAATTATGTTGAGCAAAAAAAGTAAGTGGTCGGACGAATATATGCAACGTGAATTTACATGTACTGTATAACGGAACGTGATCGGAGTCAGCGTTCTGCATGATTTGCAGTGTCAGGTTGAACAACTCTAGTCTGGCACTGGCAAAAATAAAGGAACACTTCCTTAAGCTGCATGGAAAACAAAAGAAACAGACTTTGCTGTGAAAATGACAAAAGAGTAGCACTTGCCAAGGTGAAACCACGCATATCTGAACTGGTCTCTCACTAACAACATCAGAAGTCACACTAATTTGCAGGTACGTAATTTCATGTGAGTTTATACACTGTCTTGGTTTTGTTCTTTGAAAAAGGTGACATTAATGCCCAATTCATTAAATACACCAGTAAAACATATACTTATGTCTTGAATTTGAAAAAAAGAAAAAAAAAATTAACTAAAGAAGGGTTCAGTGAGTGAGCATATGAAACCGACAGGGTTCAGTACCTCCAACAAGGTTAAGAACCACTGTTCTAAACTCATGGACATGTAGTAGTCCATAAATGAGTAAATGTACATTATGGCAATTACAGATAATGAGCCTGTAGGGCATTAGGATAAAAAAGGCATCATAATTTCCAATTTAAATGTCAAATTTTTTAAGAGAGCAACGTGAAAAAAGTTTTTTAAAAATTACTGTGGAACAACGTCCGCACCCTGGATATTGTTGCACTGTTCATAATGTATTTATAGGAAAAAATGTAACTTGAAATTGTTAGTTAGAGTTTAAAAAGCATTTATCGAAAAAGACATAATGAAGTATTTTCACCGAAGAGAAAATAAATACAATCAGGTTCAAAGAGCAGCCAGCTGGCTTGTACTTCACGACACAATCCAAATGTGCTGCTGTTTCCTCAGAGCTAATCTGACATCCCGTCCCCCTGCAGAGTCCCATCCTCCTTTGGAGTTTGCTGTATAATGAGGGGCTTAAACTTGGGTTCAATAAATATTCCACTGTCCAGAGTCTGTCTTTCTCATGATATTGTTCAGAATTCTAATTGTTTATACTTGTCTCAGAACAATAATGATAAATTAAATCAGGAAGAAAATGTATTAAAGCCTTTTAATTATTTTATAGACACTAATCATAGATTCTGGATACTACCAATGCATTATCAAAGCCGAAACAATATAACAGAACAACACCCTGGATGTTGTTCTACTAAAGTATATTTGGAAGCAAAATTATTCTCTTTTAAAACATATCATTTACCAGTTTATGACAAAAAAAAAAATCATACATCAATTTAAATGCCTCCAAATAACAGATATTACATATCTTTTTCAAAACAAATTGTCAATTTTATTGACAGGCCATTATAAAGGTCATTTAGCTGTTATACACTATTATGTAATATAAAGACAAATGCCAGCTTCTTGCTGTATTTTTAAGGAATCTTAGCCTATTCCTCACAGGTAAAAACCCCAAGTTCTGGAATATTGTTCAGACCTACAGTATTTGGTGTAACCACATTCTTCAAATTCTACCAGGTATGCTGGCTGAATGGATCATGAGTTTTGCTTGAAATCTGTCCTTTTGGAATGTTCAGTGAAGACCAAGCTCTAGTTTCCTCACAGGTAGCATGATGTTTTTTCCAGTATTTCCTAATACACTGCGCCCTTGTTCCTCATGGGTAATGAGTTCCAGGAACCACACATGATCAAGGAATTCCACGATAGAGCGACAAACTAATTATCTTATTATATAAGGTACTTTAAACGTTTTTGACCCTCTCCATACTGATATTAGACCACATTCTATCTGTATCACCTTTTCCCACACGCTTATCAACTGTTTAAAGCACTTTTGTGTCTCACGTAAGTCCGAGACTCATGGAACATGGCGCATTTCCGCGTGCCGTCAGCCAATAGAATGCGCCTACGGTATCACGTGACTGCCTACCAAAAATTCGCAAAGAGGTGAAGTCGCGAGCGTTGATAGGCGAATGGGTGAGGGCGCACTGTACTTTAAGTAATCAATCTTATCATCTACACCACATGTGTCAAACTCAAGGCGGGCCACATGTGGCCCGCCACAACATTTTATGTGACTCGCAAGAGCATAAAAGGTCAGAGTGTCTAAAAATAAATAGATCAAAAGTGTGTTTTGACCACAACTACATTTCCCACAATGCAGTAAATGCAATTCTCTTTCTTCACTTGGATAGTTTGATCCTTGACTGATAAAGTTATGTGGGGGGTTTTCATTACCTGCCAAATTACAAGGATTTACGTTATAACAGAAAAAAAACACATTTTTACTGTGCAACTTCAATGTGTGTAACTTAAGTAAGTAATAAATTCAGAGTTCCTTAGCATAAACGGATAGTTATATTTATTTTACAATACGCTGAGTTACATTTAGTTACATTTTTAAGTTATATCTGGCTTTTTGAGGACAGCCATTATGCTGATGTGGCCTTTGGTGAAAATGAGTTTGACACCCCTGATCTACACACTGCAGGTTTCCTGTGCCTGTGGAAGCATCGCAGCTACAGAGCATCATTGAGGTGTTCCTAGAGACTCTGCAGCACAAAGAAATATTGTTTGTTTGTTTGCCAATATTGTTTTTAATTGTTCTGTCTGTGTGATTCTGTCTATTTAATTATGAAGAAAACATTTCCAGCACAAACAAATCTGGCTATGACATAATAACCTTCAGAGAAGTTAAAATTTGCACTCAAAAATGCTACAGTGGCATTTTCAAAAGATTACATTCTGGTGCATAATTTCAAAAGTTTTTGTTTTCACACCCCAAACATGCTATTCTCGTGTGAACAAACAGCCAAAACACACAAGAAACTGCGTGAAAGGGTCTTAACAGCCCCACAGTCAGCAGGTTGACACAGTGTTTTAACAACATCTGAATTGCATATGTCTGCTTTTATGGTGGATACAATTCAGGGGGTTGAATAATTATGACACTGTAGCATTCAGTGAAAATAGTATTTGTTGCAGTTGAGAAAAACAATTTTTGTTTAAACCAACTCGTGATTTAGTTATTGTAAGTGTACCATGTTTTGCAGATAAACTGATAATACAAAAAGGGTTCAATGATTCTAGTTAAAGGATAAGGAGGGTAATCCATCTGTGCTTATAAGTAACGTATAAGTAAATCAACCAAACCTGCAAGAAAAAGGTTTGAGTTCACAGCTCAACACACTTCACACTTTTCAAAGAGATGGCACTCTGCTCTGAGTGGAGGGTGGTAAACCGAGTCCCTCTTACCACTCAAACACAAGATCCTCTTTACACACAAACACAAAATGTCAGAAATGAGCTTTGGTGTGAGGCATCTACCTCATGGTGTGAGGTACTTTTTTCATCCAACACCCTTTCACCAAATGTCAACTGCTAAATAAGCCCAGCCCACCCCTAAAGACGACCTGATTAGACGAACCATTCTCTTTACAATGGACACAAGGCAAGAGGATGCTAAATGTAGACAAACAAAGAATCATTGACATTTAAATGATTGCCATGCAAAACAATAACAATCATTTAAAATCCAAACACACAGATGCAGGCAAATACTTGAAGCAATACACAAAACTACTAAAACTACAACAGTTGTCTTAATTTGGGTTTGCTTTATGCAAAACAACAACAGCTCTGCTGAGACAAAAAGTCATCCAGTAATTATAACAGGAATGGAGACAAATGAGTGTAGGAAACACACTAACATATCATCTGCAGTACAACAGGCCTTCATCTCTGACAAGATAAAAACACAATGTGACCAATGATCCTCTTTACAAGCCTTAGTTAAGTGCACCGCATTCTTTCATTGGCTTTTGAACTTTCTCTGCTGCAGGCTTTTACTGCTGCACCAACACTACTATTGTTCTGAGGCCCCGTCCACACAGTGCCTTTCAGAAAACGCAAGTTTTTTGTTGCGGTTACGCTTTCCGTCCACACAACAACGCAGATATCCGGGACGAAAACACAGCTTTTCGAAAACGCCGGCCAAAGTGAAGTTTTTGAAAACGCCGGGTGTGCATTGTTGTTTGGGTACTGTATCTAAAACTTTTTCTATCTGGGGGGCGTGTCCCTGCGATGAAAACCGCTGTGACATCAGTGTGTGACCCCGTCTCTTCATATACAATAGAATGGAATCAGCTATTTTCTGACGTATAACAGTTCCACGTCGAAGTACCGTTGGTAAAAATGCCTGACAGTTGAATATTTTTTAGTCTGTGTCTACCTTTATGAGTCATAAAGTTTGTATATTTATTTATTCATTCATTCATTCATTCATTCACGTTCCTCGCCCAAAAGACGCCGACGCCAGTTCTGGGTCGGACAGGGTTGCACTGTCTGCTGGTGGGAGAACTCTGGGATGGAGGTCGTCCTCCAGGAGGAACGGTGTGAATTTACACACGTCCCAGTCCTCTCTTTGGAGTTGTTCTGCTTATAAACTTGTTGATAAACGCACTTATGCGGTTACGTGTGGACTGAGATTTTTTTTTAAATGCTGTCATGTGGACGCAACTTTTTTTGTATGCGGGGTGAAAAAAGTTGCGTTTTCGAAAAAATCCGGCTACATGTAGACATGGCCTGAGTGATCATCAAGAAAGACTGGGGTCTATGTGTTACATGTTTATAGCTACATACTGCTCTGATTCTTGTTTTGTTATCTGAACAGGCCTGGACATCACACCGTGTGACATTAGGAGGGCAAAGAGACCTGTGTGAGAAAAACTAAAATGCACCCACAATGTTTGAAAGTCAAACAAGAGTGCAATACAAATACAAAACCACATATTATCCTTGACAGTTACAGTAACCTATAAAATTTACATTTTTCCATTGGTAAGGTCACTTTCACAGATGTGAAATTTTCATGGGCAAAATTGTATTGTTTCCATTTGAACAAACACTCGTATGTGTGAGAAATATTTAAAATGATACATTTAAATTTTCCTGTAGAGCAGAGTTAATGTTCACTACTTTAAGCATTCCCTGGACTTAAATTCATCTTCTTGAGAAGAAATGACCCAATTACCTCTTCACAATAAGCTCACATCAGACCACTGTGTTCAACTCCACAGATATCTGGAGTTCCCAGAAACATCTATATTATCTATATTATTTACTTTTTTTATGGGTTACTTTTTTCTTCTTTTTTTGCTGATTCATATTACCAGAGATGTCGTTCTCAATGCTAAATGAAGCATTGTACCCAATGCATGACTATCTATGGCGATAACAACTCTCTGCAGGCCTTTGGTTCCATGGTATGGTATTGGGGGGGTTACTCTACACATTTAACCATTTAAATGTCCTAGACCAGTTTACAAGAACAACAGGGTAAATAACAAAAGAACAATGTACGTACAATATATGATCTATTAAAAGTTTCATGCAAAGCAGCTGAATGTTTTGTATTAAATTTAGACTCTATCGGTGGCTACAATCATCCATCCATCCATCCATCCATCTATCCATCCATCCATCCATCCATCCATCCATCCATTCTCTTCCGCTTATCTGGGGTCGGGTCGCGGGGGCAGCAGCTTAAGCAGGGAAGCCCAGACTTCCCTCTCCCTAGCCACTTCGTCCAGCTCCTCCGGGAGAATCCCAAGGCGTTCCCAGGCCAGCTGGCAGACATAGTCTCTCCAGCGTGTCCTGGGTCATCCCCGGGGCCTCCTCCCGGTAGGACGTGCCCGGAACACCTCACCAGGGAGGCGTCCAGGAGGCATCCTAACCAGATGCCGGAGCCACCTCATCTGGCTCCTCTCGATGCGGAGGAGCAGCGGCTAAACTCTGAGTCCTTCCCGGATGACCAAACTTCTCACCCTATCTCTAAGGGAGAGCCCGGACACCCTGCGGAGGAAACTCATTTCGGCCGCTTGTATCCGGGATCTCGTTCTTTCGGTCACGACCCATAGCTCGTGACCATAGGTGAGGGCAGGAACGTAGATCGACCGGTTCACTCGTGAACGAGACCCCAAGATACTCCTCCACTTGGGGCAGGATCTCATCCCCAACCCGGAGAGGGCACTCCACCCTTTTCCGACTGAGGACCATGGTCTCAGATTTGGAGGTGCTGATTCTCATCCCAACCACTTCACACTCGGCTGCGAACTGTTCCAGTGAAAGTTGGAGATCACGGCTTGATGAAGCCAACAGCACCACGTCGTCTGCAAAAAGCAGAGACGCGATACTGAGGCCACCAAACCGGACACCCTCAACGCCTTGGCTGCGCCTAGAAATTCTGTCCATAAAAGTTATGAACAGAATCGGTGACAAAGGGCAGCCTTGGCGGAGTCCAACCCTCACTGGAAACGAATCCGACTTACTGCCGGCAATGCGGACCAAACTCTGACAATGGTCGTACAGGGACCGAACAGCCCTTATCAAGGGGTCCGGTACCCCATACTCCCGAAGCACCCCCCACAGAACCCCCCGAGGAACACGGTCGAACACCTTCTCCAAGTCCACAAAACACATGTAGACTGGTTGGGCGAACTCCCATGCCCCCTCAAGGACCCTGCGGAGGGTGTAGAGCTGGTCCACTGTTCCACGGCCAGGACGGAAACCACACTGCTGCTCCTGAATCCGAGATTCGACTTCCCGACGGACCCTCCTCTCCAGAACCCCTGAATAGACCTTACCAGGGAGGCTGAGGAGTGTGATGCCCCTGTAGTTGGAGCACACCCTCCTGTCCCCCTTCTTAAAAAGGGGGACCACCACCCCAGTCTGCCAATCCAGAGGCACTGTCCCCGAAGTCCACGCGATGTTGCAGAGGCGTGTCAACCAGGACAGCCCCACAACATCCAGAGCCTTTAGGAACTCCGGGCGGATCTCATCCACCCCCGGGGCCCTGCCACCGAGGAGCTTTTTAACTACCTCGGTGACCTCAACCCCAGAGATAGGAGAGCCCGCCTCAGAGAACCCAGACTCTGCTTCCTCATGGGAAGGCGTGTCTGCGGGATTGAGGAGGTCTTCAAAGTATTCTCCCCACCGAGTCACAACGTGCTGAGTTGAGGTCAGCAGTTCCCCATCCCCACTATATACAGTGTGGATGCTGCACTGCTTCCCCCTCCCGAGACGCCTGATGGTGGACCAGAATTTCTTCGAAGCCGTCTTGAAGTCGTCCTCCAAGTCATCACGGAACTCCTCCCACGCCCGGGTTTTTGCCTCAGCAACCACCAAAGCCGCATTCCGCTTGGCCAGCCGGTACCTATCAGCTGCTTCAGGAGTCCCACAGGCCAAAAAGGTCTGATAGGACTCCTTCTTCAGCTTGACGGCATCCCTTACCGCTGATGTCCACCAACGGGTTCTGGGGTTGCCGACACGACAGGCACCGACCACCTTATGGCCGCAGCTGCGGTCGGCCGCCTCGACAATGGAGGTACGGAACATGGTCCACTCAGACTCAATGTCCTCCGCCTCCCCCGGAACGTGAGTGAAGTTCTGCCGGAGGTGGGAGTTGAAACTCCTTCTGACAGGGGATTCCGCCAGGCGTTCCCAGCAGACCCTCACAATATGTTTGGGTCTGCCAGGTCGGACCGGCATCTTCCCCCACCATCGGAGCCAACACACCACCAGGTGGTGATCGGTTGACCAGGTGGTGATCGGTTAATCGGTGATCGGCTCCGCCCCTCTCTTCACCCGAGTGTCCAAGACAAGCGGCCGCAAGTCCGATGACACGACCACAAAGTCGATCATCGAACTGCGGCCTAGGGTGTCCTGGTGCCAAGTGTACATATGGACACCCTTATGTCTGAACATGGTGTTCGTTATGGACAGTCCATGACAAGCACAGAAGTCCAATAACTGAACACCACTCGGGTTCTGATCGGGGGGGCCGTTCCTCCCAATCACACCCTTCCAGGTCTCACTGTCATTGCCCTCGTGAGCATTGAAGTCCCCCAGCAGAACAATCGAGTCCCCAGTGGGAGCGCTCTCCAGCACCCCCTCCAAGGACTCCAAAAAGGGTGGGTACTCTGAACTGCTGTTTGGTGCATACGCACAAACAACAGTCAGGACTCGGCCCCCCACCCGAAGGCGGAGGGAGGCTACCCTCTCGTCCACCGGGGTGAACCCCAATGTATAGGCGCCAAGCCGGGGGGCTATAAGTATACCCACACCTGCTCGGCGTCTCTCACCATGGGCAACTCCAGAGTGGAAGAGAGTCCAACCCCTCTGGAGAGGACTGGTACCAGAGCCCAAGCCGTGTGTGGAGGTGAGCCCGACTATATCTAATCGGAACTTCTCAACATCACACACCAGCTCAGGCTCCTTCCCTGCCAGAGAGGTGACATTCCACGTCCCAAGAGCCAGCTTCTGTAGCCGGGGATCAGATTGCCAAGGTCCCTGCCTTCGGCCACCGCCCAGCTCACAATGCACCCGACCCCTATGGCCCCTCCCACAGGTGGTGAGCCCATGGGAAGAGGGACCCACGTTGTCCTTTCGGGCTGCGCCCGACCGGGCCCCATGGGTGCAGGCCCGGCCAGCAGGCGCTCGCCTTCGAGCCCCACCTCCAGGAATGGCTCCAGAGGGGGGCCCCGGTGACCCGCATCCGGGCAAGGGAAAACGTGTTTCAATGTTTTTCATCATCATATGGGGTCTTTGAGCAGTACTTTGTCTGGTCCCTCACCTAGGACCTGTTTGCCATGGGTGACCCTACCAGGGGCAGAAAGCCCCAGACAACTTAGCTCCTAGGATCATTGGGACACACAAACCCCTCCACCACGATAAGATGACCACTCAAGGAAGGGTGGCTACAATCATGTGAGACAAAATTCTAAACCAGTGTTGTTCAATTACAAGATTTATTCATTCATCTTCCAACCACTTCATCGCGGTCGCGGGTCATGGGGACCTGGAGCCTATCCCAGCTGACTCAGGGCTTGAGGCAGGGGAAACTCCAGGCATGGCGCCAGTGCACTGCGGAGCCACACAGAGACACAGAAAAACATGCACACACACTCACACCTACGATCAATTTGGAACCGGCCAATTAACCTGAAGCACAAGTTTTTTAGAGGTGTGAGAAGCCAGAGAACCTGTACAAAACGCATGCAGACACAAGTAGAACATGCAAACTCCGCACAGGTCGGGACGCGAACCCGGAACCGCCTTGCTGTGCAGCGACAGCGCTACCCACTGCACCAACGTGCCGCCCCAATTACAAGATGTAAACCTAAATATACAGTGTGCCCTCATTCCTCGAAGGTAATGTGTTCCAGGAACCACACGCGATTAACGAATTCCACGATAGAACGACAATCTATTTATCTTATTATTTACGGTAATTTTAAACATTTATGAACCCTCCCCATACTGATATTAAACCACCTTCTATCTGTAATACCTTTTCCCATACTCTTATCGACTGTTTAAAGCACTTTTGTGTCTCATATAAGTCAGAGACTCACGGAACATACAGCACACTTCTGGATGACCTCAGCCAACAGAATGCGAGTACGGTATCACGTGACTGCCTACCAAAAATCTGCAATGAGGTGGAGTCGCAAGCATTGATGCATGAATGCGTGAGGGCGCGCTGTACTTTAAATTAAATTATCCTAATCATGTAGGTTTTGTTCATATTGATAACATATAACATGTCACTGAAAAAATGCATTATTTTCTTCCTTTTCTCCAAATCTGACATTGTATTAGTCAACAAACAAATTAGTTTGACTGGCATTCCTTGCCGTATGGCTACTCATCCTCACTCCATACAGTAATGAACAGTCACTGCGATAATTATCAGAAATACGAAGCACTTCCATTTGTTTACATTGTTTAACTTGTGTCCAAGCCCTGGACCATGCTGTTCATTCAGCATCAACATCTCTGAATATCTGTACAGTCTGAGGGGATGACCTGCCCCCCGTGCATCCAGAGAAGTAATCAGTGACTCATGTGTCTTGATCACAACCGACTCCCTAAGGGGTAGCTTCAAAGGGATTTAAAGGAGATGGAGAGAGGGAGCAGCATTTCCCTCCATGGGGTAATTACAAGTTGGAGCTCCAGGGGTTCTACTCTTTCTGTGTAGAGTCAGGCTAAAGACAGATCATTTAACTATTCATCCAGTCCTCTTAGCGCCACGGGAAGGTCTCCCAACTGGTGATCACCAAGTGGTAATGCATGCCACAAAAAATGTACAAATCCATCCGTGAGCACACACAAAAATGCTAATTCTGTTGCTGAGTGAAGTGATCACTGACAAAAACGAAATGGCGCTAAGGGGAAATATATTATGAGGTATGGTGTGGCTTAGTACAAGCCTTGCCACCTCAGGAAAACAAGCTGTGGCTTTCAGTGTTTATGGCTTAAAAGGGATCATAAACCTAAGTGTGTTTGTCTAGCACTGTCTGGACTCCTTTAGGCCCTCTGTTTTTCTCCACTTCTACCCATGGCTTGTCCAACAATGTTGTCTTTAGGCAAACTCAGTTTTTCCTTTCAGTGCCATATCAAATGCCTTTATTTTGTCTTACTGCAGTAAATCAGTCGTACCAGTTTTACATACAAAAGAATTCATAATGCTGTTTATGTAAATTTTTTGAAATATTGAAACTCTTTGTTCTGTCTGCACTGGAACAAAAATACATCATAATTACTATCATTATAATTTGATAATCGGCTTCACGAATGTAATGCTGTACAGCTGTGGTCTGTTTAATGTGATCCCTTGTTATTACGAATTTGAAAGGTGGTTAATTAGTGCTAAAACTACAATAACAATGAAAATTCACCAGGAGGGGTATCATGGAGACTGGATGGCTGATGGTGTCTCTGGGTTAAGATTCTGGTAAACTTTGTCTGCACGGCAACAAAGGGGTAATCAGAGACAAAACAGTCATTAGCTCCCCAGAATGACTGAGAATAATAATACAGCAACTAACTGTGTGTGTGTGTGTGTGTGTGTGTGTGTGTGTGTGTGTGTGTGTGTGTGTGTGTGTGTGTGTGTGTGTGTGCATAAATTCTGATGCTGATTCTATTGCTAATATTGCAGATGCTGTTTGCTGCATTTGTATGTCAGACAATGATTTATTACTTTACCATAATAGAGAAATCGATTGAACAGATTCATTTCCATTTGTTAACTCCATGAGAATACATGCAAAGAATATCATCTTAAAACCGCCTGTTCAGGTACCATTAGGTGATTTATTTGAATGGCAGAAACACAAATGTGTTTCCACAAATTGAATCAATAATTCCATGAGAATTTCTCATCCTCTAATGCCCCCTTGTGTCCATAAATCCTCGATGCAGTATGACCAATCAAGCTTTTCAGCGTCTGAGGAACGGTAAGAGTGCTCCCTGGTGTCCTAACGCCAGATTTATGTATTACAGTATACATAATGTAATGTGGCGGCAAGGTGGCGCAGTGGGTAGCGCAACACGGCAGGTCCAGGTTCGAGACCCGCTCTGTGCGGAGTTTGCATGTTCTGCCCATGTCTGCGTGGGTCCTCTCCAGGTTCTCCGAATTCCTCCCTCCTCCAACAACATGCAATTCAGGTTAATTGACCGGTCCAAAATTAGCCGTACGAGTGAGCGTGTGTGTGCGTGGTTGTCTGTCTTTGTGTGTGGCTCTGTGGTGCACTGGCGTCGTGCCCTGAATGTCCCTTGCCACACGCCCTATGCCAGCTGGGATAGGCTCCAGCTCCCCGTGACCCGCTACGGTGGATAAGCGGAAGAAAATGGATGGATGGTTGGATGGATGGATAATGTAATGTAGCCGCAAGAGGGCACAAACCAGTGTCTTATTGTACTGGTCCCAAGCTCGGATAAATACAGAGGGTTGTGTCAGGAAGGCCATCTGACGTCAAACTTCTTGCAAATCAAATCTATGACTTCCATACCGGATCAGTCGAGGCCCGGGTTAACAACGACTGCCATCGATGCCGTTCACCTACAGGGTTCCGGTGGAAATTGGACTACTTGGGTCAAAGAAGGAGAGGAGGAAAGTGTGTTCCTAGGAAGAGAAAGAACAGGAACGCCAAGAGTATAGGACTGAGAGTAGGGATCTATGTTGGATCTATGACAGGAAAAGGTAGAGAGTTGGTTGACATGATACAGAGGAGGAAGGTAGACATACTGTGTGTCCAGGAGACCAGGTGGAAAGGTAGCAAGGTAAGAAGTTTAGGAGCAGAGTTCAAGCTGTTCTATCATGGTGTAGATAAGAAGAGAAATGGAGGAGTTATCTTGAAAGAGGAGTTTGTTAGGAATGTTCTGGGGGTAAAATGAGTGTCAGATAGTGATGAGTCTGAAGCTAGAAATCAAAGGTGTGATTTTTAATATTGTTAGGTATGCTCCACAGGTAGGATGTGAGCTGAAGGAGAAGGAGAAATTCTTGTTGGACTTTGATGAAGTGATGCAGACCATATCTCGGAGTGAAGTCTGCACCAACATGTCCATTAAAGCAGACTTCAGTGGACATGTTGGTGCAGGAAACAGAGGTGCAGGAAACAGAGGTGATGAGGAGGTGATGGGCAGGTTTGGTATCCAGGAGATTAATGCAGAAGGACAGATGTGTGGTTGACTTTGCAAAAAGGATGGAAACGGCTATAGTGAATACTTTCTTCCAGAAGAGGCAGGAACATAGGGTGACATATAAGAGTGGAGGTAGGAGCACACAGGTAGACTACATCGTGTGTAGACGGTGTAATCTGAAGGAGATCAGTGACTGCAAAGTAGTGGAAGGCAAGAATGTAGCCAAATAGCATAGGATGGTGGCGTGTAGGATGACTCTGGTGGTGGGGAAGACGAAGAGGACAAAGGCATAGCAGACGACAAAATGGTGGAGTGTTGTATGACTTTTAGGAAGGCTCTGGGTGGTCAGGAGGGGCTTCCAGATGACTGTTAGCCCTTCTGGGGGAGGGAGAACCAAATTTCCTCTTCATTGAACTTTTGCTGAGGCACATGCCGCCACACGTGCAGACGGCGCTCGCCAATGTGACCATTACGGAACCCTGTGCTCTAGCAGAGGAGGCTGATCGTTTCTTCTTAGCTACACAGCGTTTCACCCCTGATGTGTTGGCCCCGGCGCGCAGTCACACACCTCCGTATGCCGGTGCACAAACTGACAGAAACACTCCCGCCGCCACCAGCCGTTCTGACTCGAATTATGCTACTTCCACGCACGCTTCGGCGCAAAGGCGAAGCAGTGCCGCGCCCCTTGCAGCTATGGCCTGCGCTCTGTGAAGGCCGTGAGCGCGGGCGCCACGACCCGGTTACTGTTCATCAAAGACTCTATCTCTGGGCGTAAGTTCCTCTGTGACACCGGTGCTCAGAGGAGTGTCCTGCCAGCCACAGTGAGTGACACTGCCGGCGGGGCCCACAGACCGCGATTGACGTCCGCCAACGACACCCCGATTCACACCTATGGCACGAAAACTGTTAGACTGTGTTTCTGGGGCCAGCGCTTCACATGGGAGTTTGTAATGGCCGACATCTCCTTTCCCCTCCTCAGCGCCGATTTTCTGTGTGCTCGCGGGCTGCTCGTGGACGTCAAACATGGCTGCCTGGTGGACGCGCTGACCTTCTCCTCGTTGACGTGCATCCACGACAGGGCGGAATACAGCGGCCTCTCCAGTTCTCTTTTGGAGGGTTACAAGTACCAACACCTCCTCAGTGAGTTCCCCAACTTGAACCAACCCACATTCTTCGCCGCCATGGCCAAAAATGGTGTTGAACACCACATTGACACTAAGCCCTCCCATCTAGCGCTAGATCCCGGCAGCTCAATCCGTAGAGGCTGGCGATCGCCAAGGCAGACATCGCTAATATGGAGCGGCTTGGGATAATCCGACGCTCGGACAGCCCCTGGGCCTTGCCCCTCCACATCGTGCCGAAGCCAGATGGCAGTTGGCGACCCTGCGGCGATTACCGTTGCCTCAACGATGTTACTACAACGGACCGCTACCCGGTCCCCCACATCCAAGATTTTTCGGCGCACCTGGCGGGTAAGGTCGTCTTCTCTAAAGTTGACTTGGTGCGTGGTTACCACCAAGTCCCCATACACCCCTCGGACATTCCCAAGATGGCAGTGGTCACGCCCTTTGGACTGTTTGAGTTCACGCATATGCCATTCGGGCTTAAGAATGCAGCCCAATCCTTCCAAAGGGTGATGGACTCTGCGCTAAGGGACTTGCCTTTTGTTTTGTCTACTTAGATGACATTCTTGTCGCTAGCTCCTCAGAGGAAGAACACCTTCCTGGACCTCTTCACGAGACTTAACCAGCACGGCCTGATCATCAACCTGGCCAAGTGTCTTTTCGGGCAGACCTCCATTCACTTTCTCGGATACCTCATTGACAAGAATGGCGCCGTCCCCCTCCCTTCGAAAGTGGAAGCCGTCTCTGCCTTCCCCAGGCCACACACAGCCCGAGCGCTCCGGGAGTTTCTCGGCATGGTGACATTTTACCACCGGTTCACTCGCCGAGCGGCGCACACCATGCGCCCGTTCTACGAGGCCCTGAAGAACAAGTCCCCCAACCAGGCCATCGACTGGACGGACGAGCGGCAGACCGCTTTTGACGCGACCAAGGCGGCGCTGAGCCAAGCTGCTATGTTGGCTCACCCGGTGCCTGGGGCCCCAGTCGCAGTCACGACCGAAGGCTCGGACTACGCTGTCGGTGCTGTGCACGAACAGTGGGTCGGTGGTGCCTGGCAGCCCCTAGCCTTTTTCAGCCACCAGTTAACCCCCAGGGAATGCAAGTACAGTGTGTTTGACAGAGAACTCCTGGGCCTTTTCTTGGTTTCACGGCGTTTGTAGACCACAAACCCCTCATGTTCTCGATGTCCAAGATGGCCGAGCCATGGTCTGCTCGACAGCAGCGCCAGCTGTCATACATCTCCGAGTACACGACAGACATCCAGCACGTCACAGGTAAAGACAACGTGGTTGCGAACTTCCTCTCCAGGGTGGTCGTTGGGACTGTCCAGCTGGGCCTTGATTACGCCCACATGGCTGTCGACCAGGCCTCGGACGGTGAGGTACAGACTCTCAGGACCTCTGACACTGGACTCCGCCTAGAAGAGATTGCAGTCGGTGACTCCGGCGTCAAGCTGCTGTGTGACGTCTCCACTGGCCAGCCCCGCCCACTGGTCCCCGCGGACTGGCGATGGAATGTTTTCAAAGCGGTGCACAACCTGTCGCACCCGGGCAGGAAACCTTCTGTGAAGTTGGTCTCCCAGAAATTCGTGTGGCGGGGGCTCAAGAGGGACGTGAAGTCATGGGTCGATTCTTGCATGGCCTGCCAACGTGCTAAAGTACACCGCCACACAAAGGCCCCCTTTGAGCCTTTCACGGTCCCTGAGAAGAGATTCGACCACGTCAACGTCGACCTAGTGGGCCCGCTTCCCTCCTCCCACGACTTCACCTACCTGTTCCCTATGGTGGACAGGACGACCCGCTGGCCCGAGGTCGTCCCCCTCTCCTCAACAGCGGCGTCCGATGTGGCCCGCGCTTTCATCTCCACGTGGATCGCTCCACGCTTCTGAACTCCGTCCGACCTCTCCTCCAACCGCGGCTCGCAGTTCACCTCGAAGCTGTGGAACGTGGTGGCCGCAAGCTTCGGGGTCAGGCTGCATCGGACCACTTCCTACCACCCACAAGCCAACGGATTATGTGAGTGCTTCCACTGGTCCATGAAGGCGGCACTACGCGCCAGTTTGACCGACGGCGACTGGGTGGATAAGCTCCCCTGGGTCATGCTCGGCCTACGGTGCGCCCCCAAGGAGGACCTACAGTCCTCGTCTGCAGAGCTCATCTACGGCCAGACGCTGAGAGTTCCCGGGGACTTCATCCCTGACGCCACCATCCCGTGGTCTGCAGCCAAGCAGCACTCCCCCCTGCTGGAGGTCGCCGAGACGTTTAAACCGATCCCCACTTCGCAACACGGCGCCCCCACCTTCCGGGTGCCCCCCGGCCTGCGGGGGGCCGAGTTCATGTTCTTTCGCCATGACGCCCACCGAGGAACCCTGCGGCCCCCCTACGATGGGCCGTTCAGGGTCTTGCGACACAGTGCTAAGGGCTTGACAGTGGACATCGGCGGTAGGCCCGAGACTGTGTCTGTCGATAGGGTTAAACCGTCTCACATGGATGTTTCCCGGCTGTGGGAGTTGGCCCAGGCCTCGCGCCAGGGACGGCCCCTGTTGCCCTGCCCGCCAACAACCGCGCCCCTGTCAGCCCTGCCGAGCCTGGCAGTTCTCCCTCCTCGACCCCCGTTTTTCGCACCCGCAGGGGTCGGCCTGTGGTTCCCCCCCGGGTGGGAGATTTTGTCTATGGGTGAATTCTGGGGGGGCTTGTGTAGTGGGGTTACATAATTCACCGAGGTGCTTTGGGTGTAGATTGTTGGTTCCTACACGGACGGGTTAATGTGTTGCAAACTTTTTCTTACCTTGCCAAATGTTCAGCAGTAAAGTTTTTGCTCGTTTCAATACTCTGCCTCCGACTCCAATTCTTTGGCACCACACGTGTCGACTTCTTTCTAAGATGGCAAAGTCATCAAGTGATCAGGTTTCCTTGATGAGGCTCAGAATGGCTTATTGACATAACAATAGGGGCCATTCAAAGGTAGTCAGGAAGTCATGAATGCAATCATTACCTACTGAGCAGCGCGGCTCTATCTAGTGGACGGATTGCGCAACTACAGCCGCTGCAGTTTATCAAATAAATTGTATTCATTTTTTATTGTGTGTGCCTTATAATCCGGTGTGCCTTATATGTGAAATAAATTATAAAACAAACAAATTGTAGTCCAGTGCGCCTTATTTTGCGGAAAATACTGTAAATAAGGAGACTTGGTGGTGTAATGAGGAGGTAAAGGAGTGTAAACAAAGAAAGAGAAAAAGTAAGACATTAAGAATACTGAGGAGAGTAGACAGGGGTACTGTGAGATGCAGCGTAAGGTGAAAGTAGGGGTAGCAAAGGCCAAAGAAAGGGCTTATGTTGACTTGTATGCTAGGTTGGACATTAAGGAGGGAGAGGCTGATCGATACAGAAGTGTCTAAGAGAGGTGGCAGTAGAGTTTCTGACTGGGTTGTTCAACAGGATCTTAGTTAATGAGAAGATGCCTGAGGAATGGAGAAGTGTGCTGGTGCTCATTTTTAAGAACAAGCAAGATGTGCAGAGTTGTGGCCATAAAGTTATGGGAAAGTGTAGTTGAAGCTAGACTAAGGGCAGAAGTGAGCATTTGTGAGCAGTAGTATGGTTTCATGCCAAAAAAGAGTACTACAGATGCAGTATTTTCTTTGAAAATGTTAATAGAGAAGTACAGAGAAGGCCAGAAGGAGCCGCATTGTGTTTTTGTAGATCTGGGAAAAGGAAGTCAGGAACTGAAGTATTGTATGAGGGAGTCTGGAAGTATGTTAGAGCGGTGCATGACATGTATGAGGACTGTAAGACAGTGGTGAGGTGTGCTGTAGGTGTGACAGAGGAGTTCAAGGTGGAGGTGGGACTGCATCCGGGATCAGCTCTGAGCCCCTTCTTGTCCGCTATGGTGAAGGACAGGCTGACAGACGAGGTTAGACAGGAATCTCCATGGACTATGATGTTTGCAAATGACATTGTGATCTGTAGTGAGAGCAAAGAACAGGTGGAGGAGAAGCTAGATAGAGGTGGGGATTTGTCCTTGAAAGAAGAGGAATGAAGGTTAGCCGCAGTAAGACAGTACATGTGTGTGAATGACCTCTCATTCAGCTAATGTCAGCTAATGCTAATTCTTTGAATAGCACCGTAGAAACGAGCAGTGGGGCTGGTACGATGCGGCGACACAAGTCGTTGTTGACATTTTTGCAAAGCAGCTGACACCAGTGACGTGCGGCGAGGTTCATGGCTGGTGAGGCACTGATTTCATCATAACTAGATTTACAAACATATGAGCCTATAGTGTAGCTTATTCACAATATAATTATCAACGGTGAGTGGGTTATTTTTAGTTAGCCGCAGTAAGACAGTACATGTGTGTATGAGAGAGAGCCAAGTGGAAGAGTGAGGTTACAGGGAGAAGAGATCAAGAAGGTGGAGGATTTTTAAGTACTTACGGTCAACCGTCAAGAGCAATGGATAGTGTGGAAAAGAGGTGAAGAAGCGTGTACAGGCAGGATGGAACGGGTGGAGAAAAGTATCAGGTGTGATGTGTGATAGAAGAGTTTCAGCTAAAATGAAAGGTGTACAAAACTGTGGTGAGACCAGCGATGTTGTTTGGCCTAGAGAGAGTGTCACTGAGGAAAAGACAGGAGACAGAGCTAGAGGTAGTAGAGATGAAGATGCTGAGGTTCTCTTTGGGAGTGACCAGGATGGATAGGATCAGGAATGAGTACATCAGAGGAACAGCACATGTTAGAGGTTTTGGAGAAGTCAGAGAGGCCAGACAGAGATGGTTTGGACATGTCCAGAGGAGAGATAGTGAATATATTGGTAGAAGGACGCTTAGTTTTGAACTGCCAGGCAGGAGGCCTAGAGGAAGACCAAAGAGGAGGTTTATGGATGTAATGAAAGAGGACGTGAAGATAGTTGGTGTGAGAGAAGAGGATGCAGAAGACAGGGTTAGATGGAGGCAACTGATCCGCTGTGGCGACCCCTGACCCCCACATACACACACAAACAGACACATATATTTTTTGTTGTTGTTGTTCACGCAGCACGTGGACAAAATTAGACAAAATTGTTGGTACCCCACTGTTAATGAAAGAAAAAACCCACAATCGTCACCAAACCACGTAACACAACCTTTTGAGGCAGTCATTGCAATTAAACGATTTCTGTAGCTGTCAATGAGACCTCTGCACCACTTAACAGGTATTTTGGCCCATTCCTCATGAGCATACTTCTCCAGTTATCTCAGGTTTGAAGGGTGTCTTCTCCAGATGGTATGTTTCAGCTCTTTTCCACATACCGTATAATGAGTTCATGGGCGGCATTAATGCTCTCAACTGATTGCGTGTTATTGCATCCACATAAGATCAAAGAAGCACTACCATAGGTTCTTCTTTCACTTTGTGGATGTGGTCATTGTCAGCAACTGCGGATTGCAATTTCAGGAGTGTTCCATGTGCATGCAAAGAAAAAGGTCTCTCAACAAACCAGTGGGGACGACCTTCATTGAATGTGGAATGAGAGTCTGAGTAGAAGAAACATCAGTGACCAGCTGAAGTTATTCCTACACAGGAAGTCCGTTCTGATGCTGTGGGTCACTGGCCAGCATTGACAGTGGAAAGCAACACCGCAAATCCCCAAACTGTAATAGCAAGACAGAAAAAAAAACATGCAAAGTGTGAAGTTGAAAAATTACTAATTTGTGGCATGAATACGACCACCCCATTTCTGAGACAGGAAAATGCATGAAAGTGTGTGTTAATACTTTTTCCTTTGGTACTATTGTTATTCCTGTTAAAATGTGCATCAAACTCACATTTCTGTCTCTTTGATGTGCTAAAGTCAAAATTAACAATTTGCTCTTATTTTCTCATTTGCTTGAAAGCAAAAACACAAATAATTTTTTATATAACATATTAATTAAAATAAATTGATCGAGGCTTGATATACTTAAATTTTTTATCATATTGTGTATAATTAATAGAAAATCACCAAATACAGTCAAGTATAATACATGATATCCCGACCTATCTCCCCACCTATATATTTGATTTAGGTCATTTGAAAACCTCACACTGTCATGCTTTAACCCCACCCACTACCTGTCAATCAAGCGCCAAACCAATCAAGTGTCCAACCAATCACGGCACCCAACCAGTCACGGCGCATCTGCCAGAAGGTATCACGTGAACAATATGGCATAAGGCATCGGCCAGTGAGGCTTTTTGATATGGTTACACCTTTCGTCCACACGACAACGCAAATATCCGTGAGAAAAAGTGAAGTTTTTTGAAAACGCTGGGTCTGCGTTGTCGTGTGGATGCTGTAACTGAAACTTTTTCTATCTGAGTGTGTCTCCCTGCGACGAAAACCGCTGTGACGTTGGTGTGTGTGACCTGTGTCTACATGTACACACAGGATGAACCGAGTTAAAACCGGCTATTTTCTGACGTATAACTGCTCCACATCGAAGATGCATTGATAAACATGCTTGACAGTTGAATATTTGTTCGTCGGTTTCTTTCTTTATGAGTCATTAAGTTTATACAGTGGACAAAAATGTTGTTTTTAAATAAAAACCAATGATATGACCCAAGCATAATCACTGGCTATACCTCAACGTTACAAAAGCACAATAATTGTCCACTCTCCCCTCACTGTACATGTTTACTGTATTTCATTTTCGTCATGTCCAAATGATCATTTTCCATACTTCCAGTGTGTGAGAGAGAGAGTGTGTGTGTATACTGTATATGTGTGCAAGCATTTGGAGTTAAAAGTAGTTTCCTTACGGGAATTATTAATAGATTTATTTATTTGAATTTTTACTTTTTATACACACACACACACACACACACACACGCGCACGCACACACACACACACACACACACACGGTGTACTGCCATCACTAAAATATACATGTTTTGCATATTTCCTTATTTTGCTGACATTTTAATTTACAGGCTTTCTGCAAAATGCCACACTTCAAACTCATACCAACTGGTATTTTAGCATCAAGTAGATGTCGTAATAGAGCAAGTGAATCGATTGGGATGAAAAGCTTCAATGCTTCATTGGGCTTCATCTGCCCATCACTAACTATACATGGACTTCCCAGTTAACATAATTTTAGAGTGTCATAATTGTTTCAACAATTTTCATGTTTTTGAGCAGAAAGTCCAAACAGCAGAACGACACAGAAAACATCAATGACTTCTGAGTGTAAGTTGCTGGCTAGTACGAACAGTCTGTCCAGCTATGGTTTCCGTTTGGAATGGGACAATCCATGTAGTAATCAAAATGCTCCTCAGGCATCTGACAAAAACGGTCTTTAAGTAACTACATACAGTTTAGTTCATGCAGTCATTACTGTCAACAGAACTATCACTTTTCTAAAATTTCTTTTCCATTTGAACCTTTGACGGGTGCCTTTTCCTTTAATGTTAGCTCCTTTCCCAATCTCACCAGTGTTAGCTTTCTTTCACCAGTTAGCCTGCTAACATTCATCTATGGCTTTGCAATGCCCGCCCAGCGCAATCCATGATTTACCAACACAAAGTTGTTACGTCACGTTTATTTTTGACTACTTTGGATGCGCTTGGTCTATAATATCAATACATTTGTTTTCATATGTTTGGTATGACGTCTGATATTATTGTTTTATCGTGGAATTTCCACAGGTTCCCGCTAGTATATTTGAATAAGCTCACATGAAAAGTCTCATGGTGGCGCAGTGAGTAGCGGTCCCCTCACAACACGGCGGTTACGGGTTCGAGTCCCGCTCTGTGCGGAGTTTGCATGCACTCCCCGTGTCTGCGTGGGTTCTCTCGAGGTTCTCCGGCTTCCTCCCACCTCCAAAAGCATGTGCTTCAGGTTGATTGGCCAGTCCCAAATTGCTTGTAGGAGAATTGTCTTTGTGTCTCTGCGGTGCACTGGCGTCGTGTCGGCGTCTCCCCCGCCTCACGCCCTATGCCAGCTGGGATAGGCTCCAGCTCCCCGTGACCCGTTACAGCGGATACAGCGGCAGAAAATGGACGGATGGATGGAAAAGTCTCACACTATCACATTGTTACTAACGCCATCCACTACCTGTCAATCAAGCGCCCAACCAACCACTGCACAGAACCAATCAAGGCGCATCTGCCAGAAGGAATCAAGTGAACAATATGGCGTAAAGCAGTGGTCCCCAGGCGGTGGAACAGTACCAGTCCGTGGGTCATTTGGTACCGGGCTGCGCAGAAAAAAAAAATATTTACATTACTTTCGTTTTATTTATTTCGGAGTCCGAAAGATGTTTTATTTTGTACAGTGCCGTCTGTGCGGAATGACACACGAACAATGCATGAATCGGTCCAGCTCGACAGGTCTCGGTCACGTGACAGGTTATCAACCCCCACAATTAAGCGCCCACAACCGCGCCAGTGTTCTGGATTAAAGTCAAGGCAGATTATCCTGAGATCGCCCAAAAAGTATCAAAAACCCTGCTTCCATTCCCAACCTCCTGTCTTTGTGATTCGTGATTTTGCGCAGTGACCGTAAAGAAAATCAAACCGCGGAGCAGACCGGACGTCCGGAACACATTTCAGGTGTCATTGACTCCCTTCACGTCTAGATCAGCGGTCCCCAACCACTAATTCTCATTATTGTAATTAATATTATTTGATTGACTTGTTCACCCTTCTATTGGAAATGGTCAGTATTTCTCCTACGTTGATTGCACTGATTGTAAGTCGCTATATTTCAAAATAAACCTCATCAGTGCTGTCACTTCAATCGAGTTTTTAATATCACTATTTCCTACAATTATTTCGTAAACAGAGATGTTGATTATCAATTTATGAAAAAAAAGTTTGTCTGTTGATGTCTGCATTTTACATAAAACCACCGCGGATTATTTATTATTACACTACAGCTGTCCTGGCATCATTAACGATTATCGAGCACATGAAGACCGGGCGTGAAAATGTTGTCTTAGATGAAACCGGTCCGTGGCGCAAAAAAGGTTGGGACCGCTGGCGTAAGGCATCTGCTATGTTAGGAGAAGAAATAACTATATATTGACTTCCCAGTTAACATAATTTTTGAGTGTCATAACTGTTCCAACACTTTTCATGTTTTTGAGCAGAGTCCAAACAGCAGGAACGAGTAAGAAAACGGCAACGAAGTCTAAGTGAAACGAGCTGGCTAACACGAACTGTCCGTCTAGCTACGGTTTTCCGTTTGGAATGAGACAATCGATCCAAAGTGCTCCTCGGGCATCTGACAAAACCGGTCTTTAAGTAACTACATACAGTTCTGTTCATGTAGTCAGCTAACAGAACTGTCACTTGTCTAAAATGTCATTTCCACTTCACTTGCTCTTTTGATATTTGCCTTTTCCTTTAATGTTAGCTCCTTTCCCAATCTCGCTATTGAATAAGCAGTTAGCCTGCTAACATTCATCTACGGCTTCGCAATGCCCGCCCAGCGCAATCCATGATTTGCCAACACAAAGTTGTTACGTCACCACGTTGATTTTGGACTACGTTTAGTGCGTTTGGTTTATAATATCATGAACTCTGTTATCATTGTTTTATCTCGGAATTTCCACGGGTTCCCGCTTGACGTATATACTGTACTAGAGTATAATAGATGATATACCGGTACATAGATAGTCTTTGTGTGTCCGACACCACATGAAGGCACATTACATCGTACTTTTTCTCTACATCCGGGACCTTCGAGGCTAACCAGTGCGTGTGGAAACGGAAAGAGGAGGGCAGAGAAGAGCGGTGTAAAGGGGGACTGATGACAGCTGTCAGTGAGGACAAAAACGCTTCAAATCTCTGAAGAGAGGCCCAATGGATCTACCCTGAAGTTGGAGAAGAGGGAAATCACATTTTCTGTGCCGCCGAGTACTCAAAGGTAACGTAATGACTTGGATGTGGAAAATATGACGGGGGTATCACTGGCAGTTTGCCCCGTCTTCTCGTGAGAGTCGGCCATCCAAGCTAGCAACCTAGCTAAACTAATGAGCTAGCCTTGGTCCACAGATGTTATCGTCCCTGCAGGGGGCCACTCTTTGGATAGTCTTCGTTTTCCAAAACCACGTAACAACGTAAAGGCTAACTTTAAATGGCAATTTGCATCGGAAGAAATGTGATTTGGCATTCCTAGCTAGCTTGGTGAGCTGGGTAACATCAGTCAATGCTAACGTTAGTATATACCAGTAACTGAAGCTAATAGGGTAGTCAATGTCTGTCTTATTTTAACTTTAATTACACTGAGTATTTTCCTTGAAAGGGATGCTATAGATATGATAATGTTTTATTTATTAGTGGATGGAAATGTTTCCGAGTAAACATGTACGGTTTAGTAAGTTAACTGGACTTTGCTGGTTTAGGTTTGTTTATAGTAACTTGACTGCTCCATTGATCAAGGATTACCCGAAAAAAGTTTCTGATTCAACAGTTTCTGAGGTTGTCAGACAATTATTTTGAGTTTTGCGGCCATTGCATGAGTTAAACCAATAAAGTTGTTAAACGAGTGCTCATGGAACGCATGTGTACTCTGACTCAACCTGATCCTAAACTAGGCGTTTTCCCTAGCCGCCGAGATTGCTCTTTTTGTCTGTGTGATCAGATTGTTAATTTAGATGCTGTCTAAAGTCAGGCGAACACATATCTCATCATGTTGATTTTGTGTAATACGAATTTACCAGCTGATAATGGAAACCCTGTCAGATCAGTTCCAAGTGTTTATTGTATCTGTTAACCTCATCCAGTATTGTTAGTGAGATTCTCTTCACGTTTTGGCTCCTTAGGTTGCACTGGTTCTGTGTGTCCTTTAAAATTCCGCTAGGACAGCCTCTACTGTACTGTTATTCAAAAACGACTTCAAGTGCCATTTGTGAATGCATGCTTAGGAAGAAATGGAAGTAAGAGATTAGCTGTTTATAGCCTCTAAATAGAAGAAATACAAAATGTGTGGTGAACTTATTGAAATGTGGTTTAAACTGGACACAGACATGAAGAAAATTACAAATAAGTTTCACATGTGTCTTTATTTACAGACCCCCTTCTTTTTTTCTGTTTCCTCTAGGCATTTACTAAACAAATTGAATATTCCCTGACGCTACACATCATTGGTGCAGCTACAGTTCCAGAGGCATTATGGGATCACAAGGTACTGGTAGAAAACGTGCCCCTGTGAAAGACCGTTTTTCAGCTGAAGATGAGGCTTTAAGTAGCATTGCACGAGAGGTAAGGTTGTACCCCATAACAAACCTTTTTCATTTTGATGCATGTTGTTGTATTCTTTCTACGTTGTTCCCTCAGGCATTACTCATTCATTGCTAAAATAATTTTATCCATCTCAGATTTTCTTATTCAGCTCATCCAGGTGATGAGATCTAACGTAAATAGAAGACTGAGTCGAGTCAATCGTGGATGTTCTTAATTTTGGCGAGAGCGCCATCACATCACACAAATATAGGGAACATAAATAGACCTGAGCGTATGTCTATATCTATTTATATCTCCCCACCTATATATTTGACTAAGCTCACTTGAAAACCTCACGCTGTCACGCTTCCGGCGTCTACCCAGAAGTTTGGGCTGGTAGCTGAGTTAGCTCTGGTCTTCAAATTTGTCCATGTCTCTCACTTACGGAGCCGTTTTGGCTTCGTCAAACATAGTGGTTTATATTTTTTGATTGTGACGGACCTCACGTTGTCGTATGGGGAACCCTGATGTTTTATTCACCAGGACCAAACTCACAAAGCCGGCGTCTACCCGGATGGCCAGACTGTAACGTCGAAGCAGCCTTCGTCTTTGCGTTTGCCCATCCCACACACACAAAGCCGTTACAGCTTTGTCGAACACAAACAAAGAAAACAAACAAAGTCTGATATTGTGTTATTGTGGAATTTCCACGGGTTCCCGCTAGTCTATGTATATGTGTATACATTCATACATACACATAAAATATGGCGTGAAATGCTTGATGTGTGTCCTGTTCCTTCTGTAGCTGTAGTCCATACTGTGTCATTATTATGTTTTGAACTGTTTTTCTGTTTGCTCGTCACAAATATTCACACAACAAATTTTTGAAAAGCATGGCATTGTAATTACCTCACTTTAATTGTTATTCCCAATTATCTTTGAAATTGGCTCAAACATAATTAAAATGTATATTTTTAAAAAATCTAAATATATTCAATTTAGACCCAGCAATGTATGCTGACATTACTGTATTAATGCATTTTTCCAGTAGTTTCAGATATGATTTTTTTAGTGCATATCCAGGTTATTTTTTCTAAATTTTGTGGCACTTGCTCAGTTACAGTAGTATCAATATATCCCTGTACCTCCCAGGGATGTTGTCATACCACTAACATAGGCACATCTATAATGAAGTAATTTTACAGATAAATGCAAGTAGTTTTTGTGTTATTCAAATAAGCCTTGAATAGCTCTTTTGTTTAATAAGACTTTGCTTTGGAGTTATGAGTCAAACTTCGGGCTTGCTTGCAGCGTTCCTCATTCCTGAGCGTTCAGTCAAACTCAGTCAGAATCGTGTATCTGTGACACAGTGAATTCTATTATGAAACATGCTGGTCAGAGTTGTGTCAGTAAATCAGCTTTGAAGAACCAATTTACAAATTAACCGGCAGAACTCGAATAGCTACATGTGTTTCAGTCTAGGCCAGTGGAGACAACTGTTTTGGACCGCAGAGAGATAAACTTGGCGTGTAATGTTTTCGTTTAGGAAAAAAAAAACACGGGCTCTGGAGAGAAGCTGCCTAACCTGTATTGACATGCCCTAAGATTTTTTTGGTCTGTTCAACAGCAGAACTGTCATTCCTTTGCTGCCTTCCACACTGGGGTGTCCAAGAGTCTGAAATACAAAGATCCTTGTTTTAAGTGTGTGTGTGTGTGTGTGTGTGTGTGTGTGTGTGTGTGTGTGTGTGTGTGTGTGTGTGTGTGTGTGTGTGTGTGTGTGTGTGTGTGTGTGTGTGTGTGTGTGTGTGTGTGTGTGTGTGTGTGTGTTGTGCTTTTACAGCACAAGATTTGTACTGGATTTTTATTTTTTATTTTTTTGTGATCCTGTATTTGTGTGCCATGGTCAGTTTTAAGAGTCAACTGTAGTGGTTAGTGCCTCATTCTTGGGCAGTAAGCACACATCTTCATAAACTCTCTTTATAGCCAGACAGGCTGATCATAGAAACATGACTCATCTGACCCTCCCAGTCAAACTCTGAGCCTGAGTCTCTCTGCAGCAAACTGGAGACCAGATCAACTGTGCAGGTGGTTTGAGGTGTCTAACTTGGTGAACATCATCGCCCGCCTGTCAGATTTTCTAAACACTGCAGCTCCTGCCCCTATTGTCTGTGCATGATTAAGAAAAGTTACTGCCTGCCTACCAGTGCTTGGCATGTGTTACTGCTGGGAATGACTGTGAATTTGATCCTGCACCATCATCAGCCAAGTTCTAAGGCCTCTTACATTACTGGAGAGTCAGTCCTTTTGAATACCAGCAGCTTGCTTGCATATCTAACAGTGACCAAGTGTTAGGATTATGATTATCAAATAGCCATTGTCCCTCTGATTAGAGGCTGAAAGATATTATGGCATTTAAATAAAGGAAATCATTGACTTCCACAGTATGAAGAGTGTTTTCATAGCTATAGTTCATAGTCCATCAGATTCAATTTGTGATATCAGTCATAAAGTCATAATTTCATCGAAAGTGTTGCACTTAATTTTAAACTGTTAGATCTCCAAAGAACAATGGTTTGTAATAGAGTGACTGTCATCAATCACTTGATAATGACGGCCAGTTTCATATAGCTTTGTCTCCCAATATTTTAAGAACAAGCTTTTCAAAACTTCTGTCTGATGCTACAGGATTAGAAATTATCAAGAAAGAAGTTATAAAGCAAGTTATCATGAACTGATCTGATATAATTCTGATATAATTTTGCTTGAGACCCAAAGATTAGCCATTGAGTGATTGTAGACAAGTGTAGTGCACCTGGAGTGACTACAGGCCTGTTTATAGTAGACTTGTGCATCAAAGCAAATGTACAAATGTTTTGTGTTCAATTCATATTTTGTTATAAGTTCGCTAACTTATATGTGGTCCTGGCTTTGTAGCCATAAGAGGACAAAAGCCAGTGTCTTATTGTGCCGGTCCCAAGCCCGGATAAATACAGAGGGTTGCGTCAGGAAGGGCATCCGGCGTAAAACTTTTGTCAAAAGAAACATGCGAATCAAACCTATGACCTCCATACCGGATCGGTCGAGGCCTGGGTTAACAACGACCGCCACAGGGTGCCGGTGGAAATTGGACTATGCAGAAGACAGGGTTAGATGGAGGCAACTGATTCGCTGTGGCGACCCCTGAAGGGAAAAGCCGAAAGGAAAAGAAGGAGATATGTGGTCCTGGCTTTAGAAATGTGTTACTAGGGATTTGTGCTAAGAATAAAATCAGCATTGAAGTATTTTTGTGATTGAAATTATGTAGACATACTATTGTTAAAAAAATCTTCATTTGCACAATATTGTGATGGGAATGGTGGCATGTCATACTCTTAATCTAAAGAAAACATGATGCTATGGTGCTCCATAGGAATTTGGGGTGGATTCTGGATTCTTATTGCCAAGACTGCTGGAGGTGTGTTTGATGCTGAACTTTTGCTACTCAGGTTAACCCCCTGCCTCATGATATGGCTGTCAGAGAGCTGTGGCCAGGAGGCTATAGATAGGACAGAGACAGTGAGCTCAGCTGTGCTGCTGTGCAGAGTGGTCATACTGTCAGCTCAACAGGTGTAGGGCTCAGCTCTCTCTGCTCTCTCATGCCCACAACTTCCTTTTTCACTTGAACAAAGCTTTGTAAGCGACCTCAGGGCATGGACACAAAAAAAATTTAACATGTGACCTTTGACCTGAAGGAATAACAAATCGTTGATTGAGTGATAATTGAGCTTTGAATTTATGTATTGCCTACTAAAAAAAATCATTATTTTGATGATGGTCATAATGATTCATCACTTATCACCTAAGTTTTCAGACGGCATCATTCAAGGTCAGGGTTTTGAATCATGTCAAGTTATTTTGCTTGAATAAAAGGATACTATTGTTAACAAGGGTCAAATACAGAACAAACCCAGTCCTCAGAAAAAGGTGTCTTTTTTGTATTTAACCAGTAATAAAGATCAAAATTAAGCCAGAACTGAGTGTTTCTTGATTCATAGATTAACCTGTGTTTATTCACTATGGGCTACTGTAGACAGGAATTGCTGAAACACAGGCTGACTATTCTGGCAGGACAGATAAGAAATAGCTGGAATGCTGACAGTGTCTGTATTTTGGTATTGTACACACCATGTGCTGTATTTATGGACTGTCTTTGAGTTAGTGATAAGTTGTTGAGATCCATTAGCCCATGTTGGTGGGATGTTCAGTTTCAGACCAAGTATGACCTTGGTATTATGAACATACGTGTTGGGTCTGCAGAGCCACCTTCATTAATTGCTGATCATGTTTCTACTTAGTTGAGGGATAAGTGCATTAAAACTGTTATCTCTTTCCCCTGTAGGAGCGTTTATTGGGTTCAGTGTAACTTGGACATAGATGTGTTCTTGCCTCATTATGTTCAGTTATTTAGATAATTTGAAATTACCACCATGTTTCCATACTGAACAGTGGCACTTGTCACTCACTTGGTTATCTGTCGATGTTGTACTCAGTCTCAGTTTGTTTGTACTGTTGCCATGTCTCTCCCACAAGACCTTAAAAATGCCCCCCCACAAACTGATGGTCAGCACATGTTGATAATGAGGCATCCCAAACACTTTCTCTGGACAGAACTTCAGAGAAGGGATGGGTACATCAAGCAAAAATGTTAATCGATAATCGCTTGACACGAATCCACTCCTAATTGATTATTGCTATCCATGGTTATCCCTGATGCTCACACACAAACAGATGGGAGCTAATTTTATGAGTTTGCAGCCCATAAGCGTTAAGCGTTGCACTTTGGGATCATTTGCACTCCACTTGTATGGTAGGGCACACACTGTGAAGCCAGTCTTTACTTGCATCTTTCAAATGATGGCCTTGTTTATTCGGCACATCTGACATCAAGTTTCATGTCCTAAGAAACCCAGCAGTTGATTATTGAATTGTGGACCAACCCTGTGCTGGCGCTTTCCTCGCATCCTTCTGGTATACTTGTGATCAGGTTGCCTGACTTGGCAACATCAGTGCTGCACCTCATTTTCCTGTATTTGTTAGCGGAGTTCCACACGGGAGTTTTTAACAATTAGCATGCTTCTCCTATGTGCTACTGTATGTCTCTTGACTGCATTTTTTTGTTTTTTATTTTTTCTTAGTAATTTCAGTCACGCTGTATGTCTAACATCATTGCTACCTTGCTAGAAGACACGGATGAAAATGGAAAAAAAAATTTTTACAAGCAAACCTTGGTTTTCGAACTCTTTAGACATTGAACAAATTGGAATTCAACCAAAAAAATTAGATTTTTTTTGTCTTAGAAGTCAAACAAAATGTGGAAGTCGAACGCGAAATGCCTTTTTCTCGCCGCCAAGTGCGATAAAAGGTGAGAAAAGTTGAGAGAAAACGTGACGGTAATGTGCTTTTTATTTTAGTTTACTGTATTCAATCATTTTTCCACTTAATTTGTGTTCCATTGCCTATGGTACGAGTTACGGTACTGTAAACCTCTGTCCAAAAGACGACCCTAGTTAGTTAACCCTAACTCGTACCTTAGGCTAACCTGATTTCGTTGATTTTTTTTTCTTTCTCGTATTTGCTTCTTTCTTTTACATTTATTTGATATGTTTCATTACTATACAGTTTGATATATAAATGACATTATGAAATAACACATTATGTTGAAAAAAGGTAGTTTCCTAGTGTCTTGCAACGGATTAAGACTATTTACATTATTTGTAATGGGAAAAATGTATTTGGAATTTGAACGAATCACTATTTGAACAGCCTTCCGGAACGAATTGTGGTCGGAAACCGAGGTTTGCCTGTGCAACAAAATGGCTACTCAAATATTCAGAAATAAATTCCCATCTCTACTTTAGAACTGACATGAGTTTATTTTATTGTATGATCAATTTGTTTGCCCAACAGAATTTTGAAATAAAGTTTGTAATAACTGTTCCTTGTAATAATGTTTTCAGGTCTTGGACAGCAGATGCAGATAGATATTTCTAAAAACTTGAAACCATATATCAAATGAAGAAATATTTTAAATTTAAAAAAAAAAATTCATTTTAGACCTTAGACCATTTTAGACCTTAGACCTTTTAGACCTGTAGACCTTATCTTTATTCAGTAAGGTCTACAGTATACTGTATATGCAGTGAGTGGAAGATTTAACAGCTGAAACTTTGTGTTTTCTGGTAACTAGGGGTTAATGTAAATTATGTAAATGTGATTGATCCATTGTCTGTCAAGTATCTCAAATGAAAGATCTAATCTTTGTTATTTATGTGCCATAGTTCCTTGTTCATCAGGATATGAGTGATACCTGTAAGGTTGTGCTTATTAAGCTTTTTCTAATTCATTCATCAATTAATCAATTTCCTATTGCACAAATTGATGTTTTTCTCAACAAAACCAGTGCTATCCTGCACTCTATTCCATTTTCCAATCCCAGACAGTTTTCCTCAATTCATTCATTGTGTGGGGATCCCAGTAAGTAGTTTGGAAAACCTACAAGTGGAATGTTGAATGTTGATTTAACTGGAAGGTTACTAGTTACTAAGTTTCATCACTCTCACTTCGCTCCTGCAGGTAAGAGATATGATATGTAGCACTGTTGAGGCGTAGCACTGCACCTCGGCAGTGCTACCTCAAGAGCACTGTCGATGTGAGCATTAAGTGATTGGCTCCCAGCACTTCAATCTCCTTTGGTGGACTTTACTTGACACTCCAGACATTTATGATGTTTCCTTTCTGTTCTTGACCGATCACAAGATTCTTTGCTCAGAGTGACACCATGTTCGTTCGCCGGTGCATGCTGAATACGCAAACTGTGTTGCACCAAAAACTGCATCATCTTCTCCGTCTCCCTCTGATTCGCTATCCTCTGTTCCACAACTGGATTAGTTGTCATTACGCTAAATTCCATGATTAGAAGCCTGGTTTTCACTAACATGCTCCGCCAGACCATCAACCATTTTTACCTGTTGACATCTATAGATGTCAATGACAGCCAGTGAGTTGATGACTGATTAAATTTGAATATTGTGTGTAATTTACAGCACAGTTTGTGGTGTCGGCACCTAGTTCAGTATTAGTCAGTAAATTAGGAGCATTATTGAGGAAAGTTTTTTCGAGGTTTTTCTTGAGTTTCAGTTGGACTCTGTGGACGCTCAAAGCACTCCTGTGCTACTCAGTGGTGTTACAATATCCTTTTCCTTCTTTATAAATGAAACGGTGTTTGCATTTTCTTAAGGAAATTAGTTTTTGTTCTTGTTGTGTTCCAAGTCAGTCATTGTGTGGTGTGGACCTCATCCAGACACGTTTTCTTTTCAAGACCAAACCCAATGGGAATCATTGAACAGATGATTCAGCTTGTTTTCGACACTCCGCTCTCGTGTCTTCTCACAGCAACTCAGCAAGCAAGTGCTCTTTGATCACATATTGCCCGATTTATTGAGAGAAATCCAGATCCTTCTGGTGATTCTCTTCACCACCACAGAGTGGTGTGTTTATATACAGTGTACATTATGTTATACAGTGTGTTGAAGTATTTTAATCAGATTGGCCTTGACACAGAGACACAGAGAGAGATACATTATTGAACCGCATTATTCAGATAGAGCATTTTAAAATTTTTGATACGTTGTTTTTTGAAAAGACATAACTAATACAGACCCTTTCCAAAAAATTAGAATGTCGTGGAAAAGTTGTTTAATTTCCACAATTCCATTCAGAAAGTTAAGTTTCATATATTATTGATGCGACGTGGCATTTAACCAATTTGCCTGTGGCATTGCATAGGAGTTATGGAGGCCCAGATTTCTTTGATGCTTGCTTTCAGCTCTTTGTTGTTGGGTCTGGTGCCCCTCATTTTCCTCTTCAGAATACCCCACAGATTCTGAATGGGGTTAAGGTCCGGCGAGTTGGCTGGCCAGTCAAGCACTGTGATGGCATGAGCATCAAACCAGGTTTTGGTGCTCCAGGCAGTATGGGCACGGGCCAGGTCCTGCTGGAAGATGAAATCTGCATCTCCATACAGATCGTCAGCAGAAGGAATCATGAAGTCTTCCAAAACGTTCTGGTAGATTGTTGCGGTGACCTTGGATTTAAGAAAGCAGAGTTTACCAACACCTGCACTAGACATTGCACCCCAAATCCTGACTGACTGTGGATATTTCACACTGGACCTCAAGCAGCTTGGGTTCTGTTTCTCACCCGTCTTCCTCCAAACCCTTGGACCTTGATTCCCAAATGAAAGGCACGCTTTACTTTCATCAGAAAAGAGGACCTTGGACCATTGGCCAACAGTCCAGTCCTTCTTCTCCTTGGCCCAGTTGAGCCGCTTCCTACGTTGGCTCAGGGTCAGAAGTGGCTTGACCCGAGGAACCCAACAGTTGTAGCCCATCTCCCGGATGCGTCTGAACGTGTTGGTTTTTGTAGCTGTGACTCCTGCCTCAGTCCACTCTTTCTGGATCTCTACCAGATTCTTGGATCTTCTCTGTTTGAGAATCCGCTGAGGCCCATGGTCATCTCTTTTGCTAGTGCATCTTCTCCTGCCACATTTTTCCCTTCCACTAGACTTTCCATTGATATGCTTGGACACAGCACTCTGTGAACAGCCAGCCTCCTCAGCTATGAACTTTTGAGGTTTACCCATCCTATGGAGGGTATCAATGATGGTATTCTGGGCAGCTGTCATGTCTGCAGTCTTCCCCATATTGACCCGAACTGAGACAATTGAACCAAACCAAAGCAATTAAATAACACCTGTGGAAACATGTGCATGTGCTTTGAGTTTAGTAGATGATTACTGTGTGGCACTCAGTTTAAAACATTCATGTCCTGATGATTTCTTCACAGTATTCTAATTTTTTGAAATCCTGTTTTCATGGGTTTTATGAGCTGGAAGCCAAAATTATGTAAAATAACACATAAATACCTGAAATTGTTTCAATTATGGGCCATGAATCTATAATATATGAAAGTTTAACTTTCTGAATGGAATTATGGAAATTAAACAACTTTTCCACGACATTCAAATTTTTTGGAAAGGGTCTGTATGAGTATGTGTATTTTTGGCTTTAACTATATGGACTTGATTCATTGTCCTGCTGCGAAGCATAATTCTAAAGTTTCATTTGTTTAGATTTATTTAAAGTATTAAATAGAAATGACTGTACTAATGGATTTTTCAGACTCTGCGTTAAAATAAAGTTAAACTATAACGTGGTTAGATGTAGGAAGTAGGGCTCTCTTAGGCCCTGACAATCACTGAAGCATCATCTGTAAAGAAATGAAATCAGGCCACATGTACATGTTCTGTTGACTCTGTTCTCTTACAGGAAATACCTGAATTTAGTAACTAAATACTATGCGATTGCGTTTGATTGAATTGTGTTTGATTGTCCCCTTTCTTGTGTTTAATCCAGTTAGATGTTGGGCAAGTCCTCAGAGGATGGTGCGTTCATGACTGACAAGTGTGTTCATGTTGTGTCTCACAGGCAGAGGCCAGGCTTGCAGCAAAGAGGGCGGCTCGTGCGGAGGCCAGGGATATTCGAATGAGAGAACTTGAACGGCAGCAGAAAGAGGTATATAACACAAGAGGAGCCTGACACTTATTCAACACCATAAGTGTGCTCTTTGTCCTTGGACTCTTCTATTTTTGTTGTTTACATGGAACGTATACTCTGGTCTCTCACGTCTGCAGTCCGTGGTGCAGAAGAAGGGTTTGGCTTTATACCTTAAATAATTTTTTTTAAGATTTGCCCCACAGCTCATATGCAGAAATATACTCACAGAAGGAAAATAAAAAGTGCTGCATGTCCACGGATGAAACGAAAATGTTCTATTCCTGAAGCGAATGTCACTCCATTTTCCTGTTTCAGCAGTTTTTGTGACAGATGATAATATGTTTTTCCTGGCACTTCATCCCTCTATCCAGCTTTCTTACCATTCATCCAGCGGGAGCAACAGGAAATGGGGTCAGATCCACCAGTGGATGGTAGGGGGGCATGAGAGCAAGTGGTGCAGCATTCCACCCCACTAACAGCCTGTTGTGTGGGATTGAGGCCCAGTCACTCCTAACCATTTAGCTACACTTGACCCACAGGCTGCACTTGAAATATGCCCCTGCAGTGTATTTGCTTTAGAGACAACGTCATCTGTGACTGTATTTGTAGAGCAAGCTGTGGCCTTTGACTTAAGGAGGGTGAGTGAGTCTGCATGCATTGAAGTGGTAATCAGCACACACTCCCCTCCTCCAGCTACTTGAGATTCGATTGATGCTTTTGTACTTCATAATCAAATTTTACTTTGGCATTAATCAGTGAGTGTCGGTGTATTACCACGGCGAAAATAAGCTATGGTGGCCTGAAGTGCAAATCATAATTTAAAAAAAGAAAATGCAAAGCAAAGAACACAAGTGCAAATTATAAGAAACCAGAGAAACAACTAAACACACCAACATACAAATCAATTTAACCAAAGAGAGAACAACAAATCATGATGGCAAAACAGAAACGCAGAAACCACATCAGCTTCTACCAAATACGTAGTTACCTGCTGTCAAAAAACTTTTTCTGTGTTTTGTTTGTTTCTTTACAGTTATTGTCCTCAATGTGTTAAAGAGAAACAGCCACTGAAAACTGAACAAAGAAATCAGAACTTAGTTTTGTCTGGTGAATTCAGCAAACGCTTTCCTGACAGTGTATCAGTGTATAAAATAGTTAAATTGATGATCATCTCTGACTGGACAGATGTCCGTTAGATAACAGGTTCCTATCTTTCCCTGTAGCAGTTACTGTTGGTATGTTTTCTGCCTTTTACCTTTGTTTTCTGATTTGGAAAATCATGCCATGACTGAGGCCGCTTCCACACGGTGCCGGATCTTTATGAAAACGCGACTTTTTTCATCCCACATAGAAAAAGATTTGCGTCCACATGACTGCATTTTCGAAAAAGTCTTCATCCACACGTATCCGCGTAAGTGCATTGATCAACACGTTTATAAGCAAAACAACTCCGAGAACGGCAGGAGAGAGGACCAGGACATGTGGAAATTCATGCCGTTCCTCCTGGAGGAAGACCTCCATCAGAGTTCTCTCACGGCATGTCCCGGTCTGACCCAGAACTGGAGTCGGCATCTTTGGCAAGGAACGTGAATGAATGAATGAATAAATAAACAAATAAACTTTATGGCTCATAAAGAAAGAAACAGACGAACAAATATTCAGGTGTCAAGCATGTTCGTCAACGCCTCTTCGATGTGGATCTGTTGGAGCTGTTATACATCACAAAATAGCCGGTTTTAGCGACGTCCATTCTGTGTGTACATCTAGACACGGGTCACATGCATGATGTCAGAGCAATTTTCTTCACACGGAGACGCACCCCCCGGATAGAAAAAGTTGCGGATACAGCGTCCACACGACAGCGCAGACCCGGCATTTTCAAAAAACTTCACCTTGTCGAGCGTTTTCAAAAAGTTGCATTTTCCTCAAGGATATCTGCATTGTCGTGTGACAAAGTGTAACCGCAACAAAAAAATTGCGTTTTCAACACCTTGCGGACAGGGCCAGAGTTTCTTTCCTTTCACTCTGTAAACTTCACCAGCTTTCCTTCCTTCCTCCAGGCTGACTCAGAGAAAGCCAGGGCATCTAGTGGTAGTAGATCCAGCAGCCGTCATCGGCGGGTCTGTATCTCCCCATAAACATCCTCTTTGTCTGCCAGCATTTTTTTCTCCTTTATCCTTAAATCCTTCTGTTAATCTCTCATCATTCATGTACCTCTCTGTCTGCTTTTCTGCTCTGACTCCACATTTCCATATCAGCAGGGACTGGATGATGATGTCATGTCAGTCCGCAGCTACAGGGTGCGTGCATAATACATGCCTGCTAATTTTATTAAGACCATGCTGATGTGTGAAAGGCTTTACTATTATTAAAGGGCTTATTCAATACATTTGACTGAAATCATTTTATTTGATAATGCTCATTTGTGTCGAGTATAGAATGTGTTTTTCCATTACAAGACTTCTTCTGATGTGTGCTTTTCTCTATTTCTTCATGTAAAGTCAACCTCTTCAGGGATTCGTGACGTTGGAAGTCGATCCAGTTCTCGTAAAAAAGATGCCTTGGTGTGTTTTAGGTTCTCAGCATGCAGACAAGAGTTCAGAAATGCTAATTGTGCTTAGCAGGACCAATTTGCCACCAGTTTCATCTACTTTTGCTGTAGTTAATATCTTTCTCTATCAACTTGAATGTGTTGTTGTGTGATTTCTTTTTGCTTGTTTTTTTGTTACTTTCTTTGTTCTGTGCTTACATAAGACCATTAAACAACAGTGTTGTCAAAAAACCCAAAAGGTCCTCGATAATGGCTTTTTCAGCAGATGTTATGTGCGAATTTCTTAATACCGAACAATACAAGTTTAGACTGCTTTACTTATACTTGCTGAAAAACTAACATCACCACTGTTAGGTTCACCAAGCTAGTGTGCAGAGAGATGACTTGTGTGCTGTTGGTGCGTATTTGTCAGCAGACTAGCAGCTTGTCAGATGAAGCATAGCCTGGTAATATTTCTTGTGACTCATCTTCTGTCTTCAGTCTCATGGCCTCTCCACCAGCTCCACCCTCAAGAGTTCCCGCTCTACTGTATGTAGCTCTATGATAAGCATTTGTTTATCACTATTACTGTATTTTTTAAATCTCATTTTATCTTTTTATGTATTTTTTATTTTATATTTACTTCCGGGCTTGATAGAGCTCTGTGTACAATGACCTGCACAGTCAGAAAAGGTCTTCCTCCTCAAAGAAGGACCTGCTGGTCAGTGTTTGTGACTTTGCTGCAGCCTCAAGCATGGAGGCGCTGTAGACTAATCAGTGTGGTTTGGGGTGCTGATTTACTCTTAATTGACTGATCTATTTTGTATTTTTTGGAATAGTTTGTGGCCAAGCTGTGTTGAAAATGTCTTAAACGCATCCCAGTTTTATACCATGGATGTGTTGTTGTTTATTTGAGGTCATATTTGGTTGCTTTCCTTCCAGACTGGCCTTTACCATGATCAGAGGAACTACACCAGCCTAACAAAGACCAAGCCGCTGCCTCCTCCTTCCTCTTCCACCTATCAGCCTCGGGTCTGTCCTCCTGTCAGTGCTGCCCTACTTTTAACCCTACAGACTGATGTAGTTGAAAGAATTTAGAGCCAGTTACTCTACGAAATTCCGATCTGCACGGTCTAGTATAAGGAATTTATATTCCTCATGATCATCCTTAAATATAACTACGTTTAGGGAATTTTTTTTGTGAAAGCATCAAAGTAAAGAGTTGTTCTCTGTGCTGCTGATGCTTCTTAGTTGGTCACAACAAACCAAAGGTAGCTTGAGGTCTCTTTATCCTTCGCTTTCTCTTGCTATAACTCGGTTGCAGTTTTCAACCTATAGAAAGGAGTGGTGTCACCTGATCTCATTCCACTTCACATGTCTTTTTGCTCTGAATGTTACCATTTTAGCAGAACCTTCACCCTGTTTCCACCCCCTTAGCTCACTAGAGCTTTATTTCCCTGCTCCTCCTGACAGGCCGCCACTTCTTCCTCCTCCACTACTGGCACAGGATTGTCGCGCAGCTACAGCATGGTCGGTTTCTGTCCACTGAGTGGTGAACATTTTTCTCGTTGCTTGTAGTTCTCCTCAGAAGTTGACCCTCTCTGTCTTGTAGTCTGATACACCTGATAGATACCTTTTGGATTTAGCTCCTGGACACTTGACTTTGCTCACACATTTGAGCTTTAGTTCAGTTAACACAAGAATTTGTGTTCTTGAATCTTTGCTCTGTTCTAAAAATGGTCTGCTTGAGTTGGAAATGTAAAAGCGATGTTGTTTTCATTGAGTCCAATCTCCCACGTTTGATCCCAGGCCTCTATTTACGACGATGCCGGTCTGTACGGTTCGGGGTACAGTTCCAGAGCTGTAAGTTAGGAAAACAAGCATTTAAGCAATGCTACCACCACAGCCGCAGTATCCCTGTGGCCTGACATCTGTCTTCATTTTGATCCCCTCTCCCTGCTTTTGCAGCCCTCTGAATACAGCTGGTATTCTTCTGGAGCCAGCTCCACTCGCAGCAGCCCTGCGGTGAGCACTTTTAACCACTGCTACCCTGCATGCCAGCTACCACTCCCCACAGATGTGTGCCACTAACTGCCCTTCACTCGTGCTCTCCCAGCTGCAGGCTTACCTCCTCTGAGTGTTAATGACCCATGTCAAACTTTTCACAGCCTGCTTTCGGGAATAGCATCATTGGTTGACAGGAAGCTGTGTGTTTTAGAATGTTGTGTCGATTAGGGTGTTGGAGCAATGGTTTGCTGTGGGAGTGAGTCCCAGCTGGTGCATACGGCAAATTTTTTTAATTGCATGAATGGACATGTGCTATCTGGTTACAGTCGGATAACCTGATAAATCTAGAGACCGTTGCAAGATATTTAGGACCTGCCCTTTGGATGAGGTGTGTGTGTGTGTGTGTGTGTCTGTGTCTGTCTGTCTGTCTGTCTGTCTGCATACCATCCTATATTATTTTGGCTCTGCATTTGTGTGCGTATGTGTTCATGTGAATGTGTTCCTCTCAGTCTTCCTCAGATGATGACACCGTCAGCAGTGTGTCCCAGGAGCGTGGCAGCAGAGGTCGCAGGGACAGTGTGGTGAGCTGTAGGGCCCGAAACGGTTGTGTCTTAGTACTGTACTTAGATGTTTTCAGCAATTTTTTGTATTCTTGTGTTTTTAATTATCAACTCATCAGTAAACGTATCTTCTTTGATCTTGAATGACATCAGCCTGTAAATATCTTTGTTTCCCTTCTGCCCTTTTCCTCTCTGATGGTTTCTCTTCTCTTGCCCCCTGTTATTATTCTTCTCCCACTGCCCATGTTCATACTCCTGTGTGTAAACAGTCATCAGACTTCTCGGACATTAGTGAGTCGGCTGCTGATTATTTCAGCCGCTCCAACCGGAGAGGCAGTATTGTGTCTGACCTCGATGACTTGAGTATTCCAGATCTGGATGCTGTAAGTGGCTGATATGTGCACAACAGTGTGTTGGGAAATACAGTGCAACACCTCTGATGAATGCATTATTCTATAACTGTTGCATGATTATAAATAACTGTTTTTGTGCGTGTGACTGTAATTGACAGTCTAATAAATGAATAGAGTGGAATAAGTTAAGAAGATGTGGCTACATTGCTGAAGCAGCATGGAATCAAACATCATTGTCTTTAGTGGAGATGTATGATTCACATTTATATCGCAACTCTTACTGATCTGTGAACATGCAGCACTTTCCCCAGGCTACTAACTCTGGACTAATTCTCTAATTTGCAGATGAGGAAAGTACTCCAGCCATGACCTCACAGGATGCTGTATTCTCATCATAGTCCACATTTAATGTTTTAACATTTCCTCTTTCTTTTTCAGCTGGATGAAAAATGTGACAAGCAATATTCAGATTACAGTCGGGTGAGTGCTTTCAAAATCCTCTCCAACCACTGAAGACCGGAAGAACGTTTTCATAAACAAGTCGTATCACACTCCAGAAACCTACTCTTAGACTAAATTAGATTTCCTGAACAAAATAATTACACCGCACAAACACATTCTTCTTTTAACTCCAACCACACGTTAAATAAGATTTTGAAGCGTGAATAAGTGAGGGATTACTGTATTATGTGAGTTAAATCTCACACTGGCTACTATATTAGGCAGCGTTGCATCAACAGAGAAGAATTTTCTTGCTTTCAAGCACAGTCTGGAGACAGTGATGTGGTTTTTCAAGTTTAGAAAGTAGATTTCAGTGCATGAATATGTGAGAACATCCCTCAACAGGATTTGAACTGTGCTGTAGTAGACACTGCTGAGTCACATGATTCTGTTGAGTAACCTACTGGAGTGTCGTTGAGTTGATGCTGATTCTCTAACTGTACTGTGTAACTGTGTGTTCTCAGCCATCTTCCCGCTGTGCCACCCCAGGCCTCTCTGCAGCCACGTTGGCATCACTTGGGGGCACCTCATCACGACGGGGCAGCACAGACACGGGTAGTATCTATGACCCGGACACTACTCTGAGCGAACTTAAGGTAAGATGTACCATGCCGATGGTGTCACCCTTCGATAGCTGAAAAAGTACAAAGTGAAGGAAAATGCCAGCATATGAGATCACTTGTACTTGTTTTAGGTCTGGATGTTAATTGTTATTTTTCATAGAGTTTTGGCTGTTATGCCCTTAGGTTATTTGCCTTTAAACCTGATTTGCAAATTAAAATAAATAAAATAATAGCCTAGTATCTGTTTAAAAACAAGTGAGATAGCGTGGCGGTGACCTAACTAATGTAGACTTTGCTCCATTGGTGATTCTGGATTCATGTACAGTAGGTCAGGTTTTACATACTTACTGTGATGTTGTTAAAGATCAGAACACAGGTGCTCTAGTGATCCTCTTTTCATAAACATAGATTTAACATCTTAACAGCTGTCACATGTTGTTTTACAGGAAATTTAAACATTACATTATCTCATTGTCTTTATTGGTCATAAATGAATTAATTAAATGTGTAGTTTAGTGCCCAGTGCTGTATGAGGTCCATGGAGTTTTAGAGTTTTATCTGTGCAATGTGTCTTACATTTGTTCCCTTTGCACTTGAACCCCCGACAGTATTTCCTCTCCCCTAAGCCCCTGTCCCCCTTTGCTGTCCTATGACTGTGCTTTAACCAATTCTTTAAATATTCACGGAGGACTGGACATCCTGTGACGCTACTCTTTATGTGTGAGTGGGCTGGTAATGTGTCTACCGGCTGGACTGCCTTTGACCTGGCAGTGTGGGCTCTTTACCTCTCTTTGATACCCCCCCCCCCCTTTCCCCTCTGATGCCCCAGTTTACCCCAACCATTCCTTCACTGTGCTTTACAGGATATCTATGAACTAAAGGACCAGATTCAGGATGTAGAAGGGCGGTACATGCAAGGGCTTAAAGAGTTAAAGGTAGAGGGGCTTGAGCTCACAGCATGCCTTCTCTGGGAGCAGCATGGCCTCACTCCCCCCACCTCCCCTTCCTCCCCACTCATACCCCTTTGTCCTCCCTCCTGTAGCTCCTAACAACCACAGCCATGTCTTTGCGTGCTCCCAGTCTGAAATGAGTACTTCTCCTGTTTGCATGATCTTCTGTTCACTTCCTGTTTTGATCCAAACTTACTGGTTGTGCTAGAAATGAAGACACTCCCACAATTCAGTTTGGTTACAAGTGGTACAAGAAGCATTAGAATGCTCCACCTGCTGACAGACCAACGTCACTTCCAGTCTGGAGTCTTCCATCCGGTGTTTGATGGTCTTCTGGCGGCCTGACCTTGGCGGTGTCCTGCAGCAGTTTTGTGTTCTCTTTAAGAGGACACTGTGTTTCATCGATGAGTGTAGTTGACTAACTAACCTGACAACCGAGGGCTGTACTATGACTGGATTTCAACTCAGAGTTGATCCATGCTGTTAGAAGGTACTCTGACTGTAGACTGTAGAGTTAATTTACTGTCAAAATGGATGAATGAGTGTCTGAGTCAAATGTCCATGTTTTGTAATGGCCCCCGTCAAAGAATGCTGGGCCATAATGGGCCATAACTATAAATATATTTTAGTAGCCCACTGAAACACTGGCCAACAAAGCCCATCACTGACTCATTGTTCTTACCACATACTTTTAATTTTATGAAATCTTTAGTGAATATTGAGAATTCTGTTGAAACCACAATTTTGGGCAATTATAATAAAAACAAAGCAAAAAAATCCTCTTTGACTTAGCAGTTGGAAATTTCTAAGAAAAACAGACTGAAAACTTTTGTGTTTTAAGGAACCATATCACTTCGCTGTAAAAGCTGGGTCAAAATGTAAACTCCCTACAAATACCATGACTGGTTGAGTTGCGTCTACTCTGGATGATATGGAATTACACTTACCAGTCTGAAAGCATCAGGAAAAAGTATTCTAATCGGCATGACTTTTAAGTTGTACTCATCAGCAAATTTAGCTGGTTCAGAAGAAACCATAACAATTTTCATTTTTAAATCTAGATTCTTGTATTTGTGATTTTAGTTTTCTTGCTGTTTTCTCTGATTATTAACCCCACCACATCCCCTTTTTACTTACAATGGCCCTAACACATTGTCACAGTAGGGTACAGGTAAAATAGTCTAAATCTGTGGAATCAGTACTAGAGCTACAGCTCAATGGTTTTTGTGCTCTGATTGACTTCCTAAAGCAGCTCGGTGATAGTGACCTGTATGGGTGAAGTTAGAATAGCTTTAACCTGCATTAGAGAGTGTAGATTGAGCCCATCATAGTGCAGCCCTCCCTCCTCCGCAGTAGCAATAATGCAGCTGATGCACTTCTTTTAGATCCCTCAGCATCATCCTTTTTCATTGGCCACTTGTAGTTCTGTCAGATTCCTTTTCACACCATTGCCTTGTTTCACTCCTGAAAGTGATTCAGTACATTCTTCTTATTGTGTTATCACCTATGACTCATCACATAACCTGTTAAAAGTAGAAAATATATCACAAATGCGGCACAAGATTATGTCTTTACCTGATCTTTCATGTAGAAGAAAAGGTTTGTGTAGTAAGTCTGTTGTGTGGTAAATGTGTTGCATAAAACTACCTGATGCATGTATGTGAGCTGTGCTTTAAATCACCTCGGTCTGCTTATTAACATGTCCCTGACTCCACCAGGAGTCACTCACAGAGGTGGAGGACAAGTATAAGAAAGCCATGGTGTCCAACGCACAGCTGGACAATGACAAAGCCAACCTCATCTATCAGGTGGACACACTAAAGGACGTCATAGAGGAAATGGAGGAGCAGATGTCTGAGATGAAGAGGGAGCTGGAAGAAAAGTCCAAGGTGAAATATCTGCCTCTCACATCCAGTTAATGTTAACTCACTGGCCTGAAATTAGTCATGGAGGTCAGGTTAGAAATATGAAATTTGATCAGATGTTCTGTGTTTTCAGGAACTAGAAAGACAAAAGCACACATGTACTGTCCTGCAGCATAAACAAGAAGAGCTTAAAGAGGGAATCCGTCAGAGAGATGAGCTAATAGAGGTAAGGGAAGATGACCGGCTTCCTCCATTGTGATGACATCAGCGTTCTGTTCCTTCAGCACCTTTAGGTGTTAGTGCCATCTGCAGCACATCCCTGATGCAGACGGCAGCAGGGATGTGATGAGGATAGATTACCGCCACCATCTGGCTCCTGGGTCCCCTGTCTCTATATCTGTCTCATGTTCTATCTGCTGTTCTATCATTCAGTTCTTTCATTATCTCCCCCGCCTTGTTCCACCTCATTCTCTCATTTGGCTATCTGTTTGTAAATGTATTTTTTCTTGTGTCTTTGTTTCATTCTTTGTTATTCTGTGCTGCGTCATCTCGCTGCCGCTCTACACTGTTCCAGGAGAGCCAGCGAATGCAGACTAAATTAGACGCTCTCACCAGGGAGGTGTTTGACCTACAGGAAACGATTAACTGGAAGGACAAAAAGATTGGGGTAGGAGGTCCTACGTGGGTTGTCTGACCGAACGCGGGAGGCAGTAGATGGTTAAACATAGCGTCCCTTTTTGCCTTTCATGCTGTCTCTGCATGATGGAGCCCCTTAGACGTTAGCACAAACCAGGACCAGCCCACATTTACCGTTTGGATTTTTGCATGTCAAAGCAAAGAGTGTTTCTCTACTGACAATGCAGGCAACTCGTACTGTAGTAAAGCTCTCAGTGTGCCGCCTGTGAAAGTCAACCATAGCATGACATGCATGGCTCCATCTCTGATCGGCTGATTTATTAGGTCCCACTGTCAGACTCCTCTTAGTGAACATGTCATGCTAGTGATTGTGAAGGTAAAGAAACTGAGTGGCTCAGTATGATGTCTTCCTCACCTCCCAACCTTTCCTAGCAGCGTCTTCCCTGAGCATGCCGCCTCGTCCTCATCTGCGTGTGTCTGTTTTCTCCCCTGTAGACTTCATGCCTGCTCAGTGCATGTTCATGTATGTTAGAAGTCTTGCATGTGGTGTTGTCTGTCCAGTCTATCCAGCTCGTCATCTGCCTCTTCTCTCTCTTGTCTTCTCCTGTGTGGCCAGGCTCTAGAGAGGCAGAAAGAGTACTTTGATTGCATTAGGAATGAGAGAGATGAGCTCAGAGATGAGCTCGCTGACATCAAGGGGAAGGCCAAAACTGGAGAGGTAGGTCAACGCAACGTCCAGAAGAACACAAGCAGATCAAAGGAAAGGTCACAGACATGAAGCTGCACATTTATACTCATTGGTCAAAACCACGCCTGTTGTCACTGTACCTCCTCTCTGTGGAACTGAAACCTTCCATCTCTTTTTGTTCCACGTCTTTCAACGTCCTGTCGTTCTGAATAACTGCAGTTTATTATATTCTACAGCTCATGGGTTTGGGTTCATAGAGGAAACATATTCTTGCTATCCTTAGTTGGAGGCACACAGTGCCTGTGTTGTGTTGCGTTGTAGTGTGTAGGCCACTGTACAATTGAACATCGATGTCGGCTAGTTCATCATGTTCTAACAATGGGACTAGTAAATATGAAATATGGAAACTCATCTGGAGTTTTTTTTTCTTAGAATACCATTTTTTGGTCTTTACTTGGTACTGGAAGTGATTTTTGACATATTTAGGCATGTTTGGTATCATGAGAATGTGGCATCCTCTGTTCTGCTGGAGTGCATCCTGACTAATGCATGTTTACTTCCCACAGAAACATGGATTAGTGATTATCCCAGATGGAACGCCAAACGGAGACGTCAACCACGAGCTCCAGTCCTCAGCGATTACTGTGGTTTCCCAGGAGGCCGCACAGTTGCTGGAGTCTGCGGGAGAAGGCCCACTGGGTGAGCTGCTGATGCAACTGGTGTCACGCAAACGGTCTGGGAAATGCACCAATGCTGAGGATCCTGAGCGTTTCACACTTGTGTTCTTCCTGTGTTTTCTAGACGTCAGGCTACGGAAGCTGGCAGAAGAGAAGGATGAGCTGCTGGCTCAGATAAGGAAGCTGAAGAATCAGCTGGAGGAGGAGAGACAGAAGCACGTAAAGATGGATAGTTCGTTCACAGATGGAGAGAGGTTGGAGAACGGTACAGACGTACAGTTTATTGAGATGCAGAGTAAGTTCACCTCGTAAATATCTGACAGGTCACTCATGAAGCGACCCTTCATACATTTCACCTGTGTTCTCACTGGTTCCTGTTTGTCCACAGGAGATGCCAACAGACAGATTAGTGAATACAAATTCAAACTTTCCAAGGCAGAGCAAGAAATGGGTACAATGGAACAAAACGTAAGTTAAAATAACCGATTTGTCAAACTAAACAGTGGCTTGCATGAAATGCATACAAATTTTCCCTACGTTGTAAACTTTAGGCCATTAATTCACTGGATTGTGTTTTCAGATTAACAGACTTGAAGGGCAAGTGTCCAGGTACAAGGCGTCCGCAGACAACTCCGAGAAGGTAGAAGACGAACTCAAAGCAGAAAAACGGAAACTGCAAAGAGAGGTAAAGAGAAAACTTAAGTGTAATAGTGGAGGCAACGTGAAAAATGAGCTCCTGAATGTAACATCTGCTCTCTGTTCCCCACAGCTGCGCACAGCTCTGGATAAAATAGAGGAGATGGAGATGACCAACAACCACCTAGTGAAGCGCCTCGAGAAGATGAAGGCTAACAGGAACGCCCTTCTGTCACAGCAGTGAGGCTGAACGGCATCACCATGGAAACCCTTAAAAACACACACCTCTGACTGCTTTTCTGCATCTGGAGCACATTTCCATTTTAGCTATAACACGTAAAAGATGTGTGGCTAACCAAAAACACTTTAGAAATTGTAGCACAGGCAAAATGCTGAACTGTGTGGGTTTTGTTTTTTTGTAATGGGATTGTTGGTTTTGTCTGGCAAGCTGTTTTTGGATAAAATACAGACTTAAAACAATTGAGTTTCTGGACATTACATCAAGGAAAATTCTCTAATCACGTGAATTCTGACAGCTTCGTACTACATGTTATCCGTGAGACTGTATTTCTCTCTGGCTTGGTGCTTGGCTGTACTTTTTTTTTTTCATAAGTTGCATGAATGAGTATGTTTCTTTTAAACCATTAAACCATCACGGCTGCTGCAGGCCCGCACCTTCCCAGCTTCCCCTCCTCACAGTGAAGTGCCTTTTCACACTGGGAGACTGGAGGGGTTTGCACTGCTCAGTGAGACAGGAATTATTTTAACAGGTACAGAATGATGTATTTAAAAAGTTGGTCATTATTTGAAAATACGTAGATCCAAATGCGTCTGCTGCGGTTTCAGTGAAATTTTTCAAATATTTAAAAGATTTCTTGAAAATAAATGTAATTTACAGAAGTTTTATTTTCATGTCCTTGTTTTGAAATGTTCTTATGAAAATTGAATGTGAGATGGGTATTTCTCCTATGTACATACATATGCACATACACATACACACACACACGTACACACTAATGTGTGACTGGGACAGTAGAGGCTCACTCAAAGTCAAACAACTCATCTGGTGGAAGTCTACTTTCAGGTTTCAGTCACTCTCCTGCTTTAAACAGGTTTTTTACAGATTTCTGGGACATCTGGTAGATCATTAGCTCCGTGGTCATGTGTTGAAAACCACATGTTCATGATTCAAGATGGACATATTTTTATACAGAAGGTATGATTTCAACTAAAAAGACAAATAGCTGAAGCTTTCTTTGGACAAAGTCATTACAGCAAAATAAGGTCACATCCTGTATGAAGGAGTGGTATGTGGTCAACCATCAGTCCAGTGAGACCAGATTCAGCACCTCTCAAACACTTTATAGAGATCGGGCAGGTTGGCGATCTGCAGCACTGTGCCGTCCTCGCTGAAGTTCTTCGGAGGACTGAAGAGGGTTCGGAAAGCTTTGAAGATGACATGCTCCAGTTTCCAACGCCACGAGTTCACCTCCTCCTGAAGGGAGCATCACACAGCATTCAGTTACGAGGTAATATTGGCATAAACCAAAGGACGTTCCTGTTCTGCCATACCTGCTCCTCTCCTGCACCCTCCTCCAGGATGTACTGCTTCCTGATGGAGTAGAACATACTGCACTCCCTGGTGAAGTCTCTGAAACACTCCCGTTCATCGTCCCAGTTCACCTGCATGTCACCAGCAGGAAGGGGTATGGAGAAGTAAATCATGGTTCTAGGATCAGTTTCTCACCACAGAGAAGACCTTCACCTCAGTGGCCAAGCGCAGGATGAACAAGGGGAGACCCTCCATGACAGGGGTGTACTTGTCAAGCAGCAATGGCAGTCCTGTTAGATTTCCATCCTACAAAGTTTTTATTGCATGAGATATAAATACTGCAACTGATTATAGACCTGCACCACCCTGACTTGTCTGACCTGGTCAATCTCCATGGAGAAATAGTCATCCAGCATCTCAGCTTTCTTCTTCAAGAAGTCAACGATGTACTGAGCCAGACCTTCTTTAGGACCATCCTCCTCCGTCCAGCCGCTTGCCTCAGAGTCCAGAGCCAACATGGCCAGGTCATAAAGAGGAGCCGGTGTCTGAAACCACAATATATTCTTCCATTAGAGGCAGATCATTCAAATAGTGCAGAACTAATTCAGTTCAACTCATTGAGCTGTCTGAAGTTAACTTCAGTCAGGGAAAACAACAGTAAATCCATTAGTATGTCAGTTATAGAGTTAGCTGGATTATCACTTCCTCTACAATTCACAGAAAGATGCTGCACAGGGCAAATTAAAAAAATATAATTTTCATGCACACATATTCTAAAAAAATTTTCTCCACAATCTATCAGCATAATTTCACTCACAGAGAGCCGGAGTACGCCAAAGTTTCCAAAGTCGTAGATCAGTATTTGGTAGAAAAGCTCCCGGCTGTGACAGAAAGACAATTGAGAGCGAGCAGCAGCAGAAATGCCTGGATGAAGAGTGTTTCCTCTCCTCGGACCTGAGGTTGGTGGTGTTGAGCAAGTACAGTTTGGTGTGGTGCTGGATCAGAGTCCACTGGGGGTTGACGCAGCCCACAAACGAATGGTTCTGCAGCATTTCTTGAAGACCTACGGGGGAAAAACAAAAGTGTGAATTTACAGAGTTGTGTTACTTAATTGATGGTTGTACACAAACTACAAATTACTGATTTATCATTATCATAACTGTCACGTTCAATCACGGTAGCAGTATGTTGGTGAAGTGACTGTCAGATATGAGGGTCAGGAGCTCAAAACCGTCCTCCACACACACACAGACGTGTCAGTCTTCTGTTTTATCCAGCCGTGATGTCCTGCTGAGAAAGCAGTCGTTTTCATACCCAGCAGCCATCTGTGGATGTGGTCACCTCAAAATGAGGTGCCGTCAGATGGATGGGTAGTGCGATTGTCCAGAAGAAGCAGGAAGTGACCAAGCCATTAACCAACAAACGCATGGTGCTTAATGGTTTAGTGTTTAAAGGACTCATCAGAGATAAACTAACTACATTTCATTGCATCTTCAGCAAAGCGCTTGGATCTACCGTGTCCAGAGAGTTTGTCAGCATGCTTGGAGTTTTTGATCATACAGTTCAGCTGCTGTGTCGTCTGCATGAAAATGAACTAACTTATCTTTTCTGCTGTACACTACATCAGTAATATTTACCTCACATTGTTTGAATTCCAACTAGTTCTCAACTTACAAACATTTAACTGACGAACATTCAGAGATACGAACATATCCAACTATTGTCTTAAAGTTCCACTTAACATCACAACCCCAACACAACGTAGCATGCTATGTTAACGCAGCTCCAACACTCATCTCCCCTTCTTGATTTTGTTTGCTGTTGTCTGTGTGAGCATCTCAGAGCATCAGGCTTCGTACCTTGGATACTTTACTGTTTATCATGGATGATGAAGCAAAGGCTAGTGGAGATAGTGGCAGTGGTGACCATCTCTGATGACAACTCTGGCCAACAATAACTGCTCCCTCCTCTTCCTTCACTCTAGAGGTAAGCTACATGCTACAGTACCATGCAGTAGATCAACATCAAGAGCTAACTGTTGTTGTTGTTGGATCTGCTTAAAAAAATCTGGTGGACAGTTTCCTGAAGTGTTTTCTTTCTTCTCCTCAAACATTAAATTATATGGAGCAAAAGTTTAATGTGAACTAATGTGAATTCAAAAAAATCAAGAGTGACGCTTAACAGTAGATATTGGAACTATGTTTGTAACATGGTATCATGCGGTTTTAACGGTTTTCTGATTTTAAGAGTCCAGTATTTGTGTTGTACGGACGTTGAGTCAAAAGAAATGACGTAAACTTGATTATTATTATACTGATGTGTAAGTTAACACAAAACAACCTGTACCTGTATTTTTATTTCATTATGTGTTGTTTAAAAAAAGTCCTGTTTTTGTTTCTGGTCAGTCTTAGGGATAGTACTTTTGTATTTAGAGTAGTAATGACATTTAAATGACCTCAAACGGCCAAATTAGATAGAAATTTAATAAATAACGACTTACGAACAATTAAACTTACGAACAATCTCTCAGAACCAATTGTGTTTGTATGTTGACAACTACCTGATGTACTTCCTGAGGAGGCTGGCCTCCTTCAACATCTGTCCTAAGCTCCTTCTCATGTTTTATCAGTCCGTATTCTCCAGTGTGCTGTCATACGCCATTGTGTGTTGGGGTAGTGGGGCCAGGAAAAGAGATATGGACCGTCTTAACAGACTCATCCGCAGAGCGGGCTCAGTGGTCGGGCTGAGCCTGGACTCTGTGGAGACAGTTCTAGGGAGCAGGACCATGTCTAAATTCAGGGCCATCATGAACAACACCAGCCACCCCCTGCACACCACCTTCTCCCAGCAGAGGAGCAGACTTCAGCGGCAGACTGCTGTCACACAGCGCCTCCACAGAGAGGCTGAGGTCCTCCTTCGTGCCCTGTGCCATCAGGGGGTACAATGACTCTCTCAGGAGGGGTGGGGGGAAGGTGGCGAGGTCAGCACGCGGTTAAATGGATTTAATTTTATACTGTTTATATTTTAATTTTATACTGTTTATACTTTAGTTATAGTTTAGTATATGTCCTGTTAATGCTACATGTGTCTGTTAGTGTAGTGTATGTCTTGTGATATGTCCTGTTTTGTTTTTTCCTGGTGTTTGGCTGAGCAGTGGATAGCATCTATCTATCTATCTATCTATCTACCTACCTACCTGTACTATTAATCTGGTAATGGATGTCATCAGCCATCCTGGTTTGTTAACCTGTGTGTGTGTTCCCGATGATTTCGGCTCTGAGCTCTTTGATGCTGTTCAGTTTAATGATCCGTCTCTTCGGCGTGGCTGCGGCCGTCAGGTCCTCCTCTCCCTCTTCCTCATGCTGCCGTTCTTTTCTGGATCGTTTCCTGGGTCACAAATGAACACAATAAACTCGTGACACCGTCACACCTCAAACTTCACTACACACTCTCCACAAAATAAGTCACACTGGCCTGCAAGCGGAAGCACTGGGACAATAACAGACTGTGAAAAAGTTTCAGCACATTATCAAACACTTAATATCCAGGAGATATTTTATGTCTTGTTTTAATAAGGGAGCAAGTAGTTGACAGACTAGTTCCAACTTCAGCCACATGGAGGCAGTAGAGACACCCTTGCTGACCATAACCTTCTATACAACTAGTTAGTAAATATTCCTCTGAAGGCGTGTTTTTAGGCGTGAATGTGACTCCAACGTTCATCCCTGTCTTTAGCAGTTTTTGGCTTCCATCCTTTAATGAGAGACGTATCTGGATGTCTGATTTTTCTTCTGCTGGCTTCTGCTTTGACATTTAAATAAAACACAAAACTGGACTAATGAGAGCAGTGAGATGAATCCAGAGGAAATTTGTTCACTTTTTTTGAATGTCTGTCAAAACAAAGAAAATACTGACTTACGAACAGTTCCCTTTTTAAGTGATTAATCTATTTAAACCTGTTAATACAAGTTTTTCTCCTTTACTATTGTAACATACACATCAAAGAAAGGCTGGAATAAATTACTTTCCATTTGGCATATAGGAGGTTAATAGTTGCCTTCTTCCTGCTATCTTACGTAGCACATATGCTGCTGGAAGACTCACTTCAGAATCACTATGTAGCTCTGATCTGTCATGCAGGAACTGTATCCAGATTTATCCTAACGCTAACGAACCCACCCAGTGCAGCGCTCTCAACTTATTACTTATTATCATTATGAACTTATTATTGTTTATTAATGGAGTTCACCTTTGAAGCCCATCAGCATCATCTTTTGGTACTGCTGCTTCCTGCTCAACCAGAGCCTCCAACATTTCTGCGTCATCCATCTCTAAGCTGTCGGGCTGGGAGGGTCCGGCTGCCACCTCCCCACCGCTGGGACCAGCTGGTTCAGGATCAGGAGGTGGTTTCTTTTTCGGCTGAAGGAAGGCATCCAGCTTCTGTGCACGACAGTCGGTCCTCACCATCTGATGTGCATAGACCCGTTCACTGGATTCTGCTGCAGCACTGGAGGACTTCACCCCGGGTACAACCGAGACTGAAAGCCCTGGCAGGAGAGTCTGCACAAGCACAGCAGCTGAATTAGCCATGACAGCAACATATTTACAGAGCGAGTGATGAGGTGATATCCTACCTGAGTGAAGTATGTGCGCGACGAGTTGGAGCCGAGGAGTTTGCTTTCAATGTGCTTCTGAATGCTCTCAATTACGCTGTCCTCGTGTAAGAAATGCACTTCATGCTTGGTGGGGTGGACGTTCACATCAACGTTCTGGGGTGCAATCTCCAAGCTGTGGCGTTTAGAATGCATTATCAACATCAAAGGAGTATATACGTAGAGAAAAAACAAACACAAGGCTCCTTACCTGAGGTACAGGAAAGGGTGTGTGTTCTTGGGAAGGTATGCAGCATAAACCATCTCGATTGCTTTCTTTAAAGCACTAGACTCCACCAGACGGTCTGACACAAAACACATTAAAGTCTCCTCTTGGAGACGTGTTCTCTTCATTACCAAGATGCATCAGCAGGAGCTTTCATGGATACATACGGTTGATGAAGAGGATCAGGATGCATTTCTTGACTGAATAGTTTGCATTTGAGATGTAGCCTTTTATTTTGTAAGCGAGCTTCTGATCCTCGCAGCCGACTTCAATCAGCTCTCTGAGAACGTTCCACAGAGCTGCTCATGAGTTCAGGTGATTACACAACACACGACTCCAGACACTAGAAAAGCATTGTTACATTTTGGACTAATTCATACCTGCTAACCGCATTGCCAAAGACTGCCCGGATATTATCCACTGTGGAAGCATTAGATAAAGTCCTCACATCTGCTACAGTCTCTCCTTGCTAGACAGAAACAGACCACAGGTAAAATTCTTTATTTGCTTAATTTCTTGCTGGTCCACTCACAGACAAACACACACAAGAGAAGAAAACACAGACACGTTCTCAGAGAGTGATTCCTTTGTATTCATCATGAGCTTCTTCTTTTTTTCCAAGAACAAGCTTTGTTTTGGAGTGAAAGAAGAAAATCCCATCTCACCTGTTTGACAGCGAAGCTCTTTCCTGAATTGTGTATGGCGTACCTTCAAAATAAACATCATGTGAGCATGGAAGTTATCTAAACACAATGATGATGGTCGCAAAATCAACAATCACAAGACAACAGACCTGCTGGCCACTTCTACAATTCTGGAGTATTCATCGCTGGGGCTCTTTAGAGCTTTCCTCCTGGTGGACACGTTGTAGAAGAGATCCTCCACCTGAGGAAAGGGAAACCAAACTACTTCAGGCTTCTGTAAATTTTCATTCTGTGAAAGATTATCCGTGAACTCACCAGGATCTGCGTCCCCTGGTTGCCAGCACATGGTTTAGGGGGGCCTTTCAGTTTGCCATCGCTGTAGCTGGCTCTGCATGAAGACAGAAGGGATAAGAAACGTGAGGTCTGTGGAGGTCTGCTGACTCACAATGTTCACAGTGGTCATCGTCTGGATAGAGCAGATGTGTTTAAAGGGGACTGGGTGTTAAGGCCCAGAGGTGTCCCAATGAGACGAGAAGGACACCAGATGGATAGACGGTATAGTTACCTGAAGGTTTTCACTGATATTTGTCCTTTTCATTTTTCTGTTTGTTAGTGAAATATCTCAGAACTATCCGAGTAGATTTCCATGTACTGCTTGAGTCTTCTGAATGTTGACTGAGTGGTGTTTTAATGCTGAGGTGGATCAGGTCAAAAAGAAGATCTAGTTTTTCTTCATAATCTCTCTTACAGGATTTTTCTACATGTCAGTTTTTCAGAAGCATAAGAATTTGAACAGAACTAAGACCTACACATTTACAGTCCATGTATATAGTTGGTCAACCTGATGTCATGTTTTCTCTTCAGTCCCCCATCTTTATCTTGTCTTCCTACTTGATGATTTAACTTAGTCCCTTACTTCAATACTACTTTTAATGATAAATGTATAAATTGACACATTTGAAATAAATACATAAATAAAATAGATCAAAATCTTAGTTATTTTATAACCCATGTTCTTGAAGACAAAATGATTGTAATCATCTCATCTTCAACTGCTTATCTGCCTCGTGGGTCACAGGTCTGCAGAAGCCTATCTCAGCTGACTAGAAGCGAAAGGCAGGGTACAACCCAGATAACATTCCAGGTCACCGTGTGTTAATATGAAATACACACACAAACACACACACACAGATAATTTGCAGTAGTCAGTTCACCTCAGCTTCATGTGTTGGAGATGGGAGGAAACCGGAGAACTCGGACAGAACGCACACAGACGGGGGAAGATTGTACAAACTCTACACAGAAAGAACACACTGCACCATGTCGGCAGTTATCTGTTGTATAATTGTAAAGTCTGATTAGATATGCTTTGACTTGGGATATAAAGTACACCTACTGGACATATACTTATATATGTATAGTAAGGGCCAAAAGTTTGGACACACCTTCTTATTCAATGTGTTTTCTCAATTTCATGTGTGAAGGCATATGTGGAGTTATGTACTTAACAAAAAAAGGTGAAGGAACTGAAAAACATGTTTTATATTATACTTTCTTCCAAATAGCCACCCTTTGCCCTGGTTAACGCTTTGCTCTCTCTTCACATTCTCTCGATGAGCGACAGAATGTCAAGAGTGTGCAAAGCGGTAATGTTTTATAGATTACATTTACAAATTGTTGGTACCCCTCTATTAATGACAGAAAAATCCACAATGGTTATTGAAAACACTTGAAACTTACCAAAGTAACAATAAATAAAAATTTATTGAAAAATTAAACATTTAAAATCAGTCATCACTTTTTAATTGTCGTTCAACATAATTTTAAAAAAAAAACCAACTACTGAAACATGTCTGGACAAAAATGATGGTACCTCTGTGAAAGACTAAAAAACATTGACCAGAGGGACATGAATAACTAAGGTGTGTCCTGTAATTGGCATCACAGATGTGTTGAATCTCATAAGTAGTCAGTCTGCCTATTTAAAGGATGACAAATAGTCACCATGCTATTTGGTGACATGCTGTGTCACCGAACATGGACATGGACTGAACATGGACAGCAAAAAGCAAAGGAGAGAGTTGTCTCAGGAGCTTAGAAAGAAAATTATAGGCCAGCATCTTAAAGGTAAAGGTTATAAGACAATCTCTAAGCACCTTTAGGTCCCTGTGACAACAGTGGCATTGAATAAGGTGTGTACAAACTTTTGGCCCGTATTCAAAAGTTTAAGATCAACGGGACTGTAGCCAACCTTCTTGGATGTGGCCGCAAGAGGAAAATTGACAATAAATTGAACAGATGGATAGTTCGAAAGGTATCCAAAGAGCCAAGTGATTTTGGTCACCATTTTGGGTTTTTTCTTTCATTAACAAAGGGGTACCAACAATTTTGTCCATGTGTGTATAAAATATGTTTTCAGTTATTTCACTTTATTTTGTTAAGTACATAACTCCACATGTGTTCATTCATAGTTTTGATGCCTTGTGTCAGAAATTATAATGTGAAAAGTCTTGAAAAGAAGAAAACACATTGAGAAGATGTGTCCAAACTTTTTGGCCAGTACTGTACATTAAGTGTATATACATCCCGACAGCATCCAGGGAAGGGTACTGAGGGGCTCTGCGGACCAGCTAGCAGAGGATATTACTATACTTCCATTTTTAACCTCACTGGCTATCTGTACAATCCCCAGCTGCCTGAAATCTGTCACCATTGTACCTGTCCCCAAGGAATCGATCAGCAGCTTGAACAACTACAGACCCGATGCTCTAACACACACACACATACACACACACACACACACACGTTAAGTAAGTAGGTTTTGCGCTTACTAGGTTTTAAACTAATTTTTGCACTAAGTAACTAACCCACTAGGATTTGAACAAATTAGGTTCTAAACTCACTAGGTTTTGAACGAACTAAGTTTTGAATTATTAACAGTGTATTTGTCATTACATCCCACTTCAAAGCGGTGGTGTATTGTAGCACTGTTTATGTTTACACTATATGTTTGCACTTTCTGCTTTACACCAATCCTGCTTTATGTGCTTTAAGTTGCCCCTTGGGGACAAATAAAGTTTTTTGAGTTAGAATAACTTCTACAGTGATGAAGTGCTTAGAGAGGCTAGTTCTGAGGTACATAAAATCTCTATGTGTCTCAGAACCAGAGTCTATGCAAGGATGTTGTATGTGGACTTCAGCTCTGCTTTTAATGCACTCATTCTGAGCAGACTGTTGTCCAAACTGCGCAGTCTGGGTATTAACGAGCACAACCGTTCATGGATCGAAGTTTTCTCACAAACCACCGACAGTCAAGAGTGGCACTGGGACCCCCCAGGGCTGTGTGCTCAGTCTAATGCTGTACACCCATGACTGGGCCCCAAATAACAGCGGCAACACCTTCGTAAATTTGCAGATGCCATTACTGTGGTGGGGCTGATTTAAAAACAGCGAGTCAGCCTACAGGGGAGGAGGTCCTGAACCTCACCACCTGGTGCTCCCTCAACAACCTTGCACTCAACCCCTCGAAAACCAAGGAGAAGACGCTGGACTTCAGAAGGAAGAGGGAGGATCCCCGCCTCTTCTAATATGAGGGGATGTGGTGGAATGGGTCACTGACTTTTAAGTTCCTGGGAACATACATCCCACAGGACCTCACAAGGGGCACATGGGTTCACAATGCCCTTGTGAAAAAGGCGCAGCAGCGCCTATACTGTCTAAGGTTGTTAAGAAAAATAAAGGTGTCGCAGGAGTTGCTGCTGTCCTTTTATAAGTGTTCTGTGGATAGCATCCTCACCTACAACACAGTACAGAAAGTAAACGTTGATACACTGTTGGAATGTTTTTCCTTATCGTGTACTGCTGCTATCGAGCCCTCTGTTGCAGTTACTACACTGTCAGCACATTCTGAATATACTTTTATAAATACCTTGTTTCTTGTACCTATGTTGTTTTTTATACTTGTTCTTTTTTATACCTGAGTTGTTGCACAAAGAGTTGTCTTTAAAATTTCGCTGTACACTTGATAACAATAAAGGCATTCAGTTCTATCCTATTCTATTAGAGAAAAGAAAACACACATGAAAGAGCAGTGATTTAAAATGATGAAATACCTGAAGGCACACTTTGCATCTGCTGTTTTAGTTGTTATGGTCACATGTGCAACATGGCTTATGCTAGCAAGGGCCTGCAAACAAGAACACAGAAAACCGTGATGAAGAAGAATTTGTGTGTCAACTATTAATAAGCAGGAAGCTGAAACGGTTCCAGGGATCAGTTCACAGTTCCGTTCACCTCTCCTCTGAACCCATAGGTTGCGATAGCGGAAAGGTCCTCAAAGGTCTGGAGTTTGCTGGTGGTGAACCTTTCACAGACGATCTCCATGTCCTCTTTCTGTCCATGAAGAAAACAGTTTGGACAGAGAAAATGAAAAAGTGTCAGTTCAGACGTGTTCTTCAGATTCCAGCCTTTAGAGGTGTCTCAAAAAAACAAGGAGAGCCTCAGCATCCATCAGTGCATGAAGGTTCACTCTAATCTGCACACACACACACGTACTGGTTTGTGACAAATGTATGAATCAAAAGCACATTGAAATGTCATTAAAAAGTCCAACACAGTTCAAGCTGCGTAAAAAATAATTTGCCTACATTTGCATCAGTTTTCGTGAAGGTATTTGAATGACATACACACACACAGACTCCTACAATGTATAATATTCCTATCATTAGATATCCTTTGCAGTGAATGATATAAAGACTATAACAGGAAAATTTTCATGTACAGTACATAAAATGTTTGCCTCAGAGGGCTCACTTCCTCTTGCCAGCAGGTGGCGCTGTTATGGCAAATGCATATTAACAGGTCTTCAATCTGGGACTCTTATGCAAAGAGCAACTTTTGGCCAGAACAAACCATGAACAACTTCTAACTGGTATAATCAATGAGACAACTTAATGCTTATCTGACTTTCTGCCATGGAACAAACAGGTTCTTCGGTAGAGCTTTTCATAAAACATTGTGTGTGAAATGTTGTACTGTACTCCTCAGTGAAATGCATGGTGTGTGCTGCTTCTACTACAGACTAATTTCGATCTGTGTAACACTTTTCATTCTCCTGTCTGTGGGGAAAAACACACACACTTAATGAAACAGATGGAACCATTCCTAGAGTTGGAAGGAAAGTATTAAACCTCCATTGAACAAAATATGAATAAAGCTGGCATGGCTGTTTGAAAATACCCAAATCACATATAAGCATTATAAATAGGTCAATATAACAAGAGTTTACCAAATACATAAAACAAAGTATACTTTACTGACTACCGCAGTCTCTACTTGATTCGACTCCTTCAAGAACAGAAATCGCTAGTAATGTATGGTGATCCTTTAGCAGCTCTGATCTCCTGCAAACATGATACATATCCAGCATCAGGAATCGTAGCCTATTCCTCATGGGCAAAGGCCTCATGTTCTGTAATATTCTTGCGATTATGTGACACCAGCACATTCCATTGGATTCTTGTCAGGTCGCTCTACAATTATCCAGGACTTTTTCTGAAACCACGTCTTGGTGGATTCTGAGATCAATCTGGAATCACTGTCCTTTAGGAATATCTAATGATGTCCAACTTTCAGTTTCCTCAAAGATGATGTATTTCCTGATACTTTATGCATCAATCCTCAGTATTACCTTCATTCTTCCTTATGTGAACACATTGGGACTACTGATGCAGTCTGTGAATGTTTTCACGGGTTCAACATCAGGTTCATGTGGAGACTATAGGAGCCAGTAAAATAAAAATACAAAATATGTTTCAGAATTATTAAATTATTAGTTTGATTTGCTTAATAGAAAATAAAACAGTTAAAAATAAATCTATCTACAGAATTCATTCAAAATGTGAAAAGGACACTTTGACAGAACATTGACTCCCAGCACCCACCCTGATGCCGGTCCCGTTGTCCTGAATCTGGAGCAGCTTAAGTCCGCCATCTTTCACGGTCACCTGGATGTTTGTGGACTTGGCATCTAAACTGTGACATTAAAATACAAGTTAGAACTACTGTATAATACAGCATCACATCACGTCTGTGACGGAACTAGTCATCATGGGGCTGTTAGGGTGTCAGCTAGTGACGTGCGATCAGGGGATGGCAGGTGAGGCTCGGCCTCACCTGCCATCATGAAAGAAAAAAAATGAAAAATGGAATAAAATAAATTAAATGGTTATATTTATCCAGTGATGCATATTATAAAGTTATTTTCTATTTAACATCACCAATTGTAGATTATTTTTACTCAAAATTGCTGAATTTTCACATTTACTGCTGAAATACTGAGCAGAGACCTGCGATGAGGCACCAGCCAGCCGAGCCTCACCATGGATTGCGCAATGGCTCAACTAGCAACTAGGTAATGCTATCTCGCTATATGTCGCTACTAAAATGTTCAAACACATTTGCTCTATGAAGTAAATATCCATAATTTAGATAATGTACAGAGTTCATTTTACCTCAAGAAAGTAGTGCATCCCTGGAATGCGCTGCAACAAAAATTTGTGCATCCCAGCATGACATTTACGCATCCCAAAAGTAATACCAGAATATACGGTAAAAACTGTACGCAAGGATTGAGTTTAGCCAATAGTACAATATAAAAACTAAAGAAACTGTTAATTTTAATGATATTATTAATAATGTCATCACCGTTTATTAAGTAAAAAGACAAAAGAATGACGTTTTTTTTTTCAAAATGTTAAGCCTGGTAGTTATACTTTAAAAAAAAAAAACACTTTCAGAAATATTGTATCAGAGTAAATTATTTGAGGCTAGAGAACTAACCTTTTCCAGTTGATGCGTGTGCAAGGATGCTTAATAAGGGATATGCCTAATTTTTTTCTATTAACTCTTTCTCTGCGAATTCAGCCAAACTATCCAAAAGTTGGCTTACTGTATCATACGAGTCATAATGCATGTTTTGTTGTTTAAGGAGATCCACATCAGGTACACGTCAGGTTATGTCATGCATAAATTCAATGATGGTTTTAAGCTTGTTGAAGGGTATATCTTCAGCAGCCCTCCATTTCGCAACTTTTAAAAGAACTAAGATTGCTTTATCCTTCTTGGGTTTTCAATGCATCTCTTTCGGTCTTCTTTCAGTGAGAGAATATCCATGGCCAACATGTATGAGTTCAGTTCAGCATGGCAAGTAAAGGTGGATCTCATGAAATTTTAATTTTTTTGCAGATTTGTGCATACCGTTGACTGAATTGTGTTGTGTGCATACATTGCAATACATGTATTTTACTCCATAGCTATCAATGTGCCTCACTCATTGCATCCGTTGGTGTACAAGTGCTCGGATTTTGCTGGTTTTTGCTTATCTTCTTCTGCCTTTTCATTCTTACTATCCACAGAAATATCTGTCTCTATGTCTTTATAAGTTTTTGATTGATTTTTATCCGAAAAAGCACTGATTGTCATCTGGTATTTTTCTGCAGCATGGTGATATTATAAGAATAATTCTTCATTCTATCACTTCTGCGTGCAGAATGAGCAGACATCTTGTTGCCGTTACTCTCAATGCAAGTCGATTTTAACAGGGCTGAATCCCGCAGGTGAGTCTTTCACAAGTCATAACGGCGATTTCCGGGTTCAAAATTTAAGTGGACAAACGGATAAATTGTGAATATTTTTTGTTGAATGGAAGTGCATTTTTTCCCAATATTATATCGCGAAAAATCAATTTTTGTAATTGTAAGCATTTAAAGCTTGCGTCCTTGGGACACACACTGTCTGATGATCCCCGTCAAAAGTTGTGCGTCAAAGACACAAGGACGCACGCAAACGAGAACACTGAATGTATATAATGTACAGTGTTTTTTTGTGAACAACTGCATGTTTGTAACGTCTTTCTTGGGTTGAGCAGTCCTGAAACCGCTGGGAAGAGGCACTACGTGAGGCATGCAGTTCTCCTGCCTCAAGCAAGGGTGAGCTGCTGATCCCAGGGATTCGGCCGAGGAAGAGGAATCCCCGGCCGCAGAAGAAGTGAAAACAAACTACAGCCAATTCATTTGTTTTCCGTTCGCCTTGCCTTACTACAAAGACAGAGGATTACACATCTCAACTCAAATTTTTTTTGCTGCTTTTGTTCAGAAGGAGCTGCGCATGGAATTCATTTATAAGTAAACGTAACATATAAACAAACATGTAACAACATAACTTTTTTAAATCAAATGTGCGTATTTGTGTGTTACAGTTTGTACGTGTAAATAATTCTGCTCTGAGACTTTAAAAATAGCCTACTCTTCTTTTCCAAACGGCTTTTCCTTTCAGGGGTCGCCACAGAGATTCAGTTGCCTCTATCTTACCCCGTCTTCTGCATCCTCTTCTCTCACACCAATTACCTTCATGTCCTCTTTCACTACATCCATAAACCTCCTCTTTGGTCTTCCTCTAGACCTCCTGCCTGGCAGTTCAAAACTCAGTATCCTTCTACCAATATATTCACTATCTCTCCTCTGGACATGTCCAAACCATCTCAGTCTGGCCTCTCTGACTTTATCTCCAAAACTTCTAACATGTGCTTGTCCCTCTGATGTACTCATTCCTGATCTTATCCATCCTGGTCAATCCCAAAGAGAACTTCAGCACCTTAATCTCTGCTACCTCTCTGTTTCCTGTCTTTTTCTCAGTGACACTGTCTCTAGACCAAACAACATTGCTGGTCTCACCACAGTTTTGAACACTTTTCCTTTCATTTTAGCTGAAACTCTTCTATCACACATCACACCTGATACTTTTCTCCACCCGTTACATTCTATCTGTACACGCTTCTTCACCTCTTTTCCACAACTCTCCATTGCTCTTGACGGTTGACCGTAAGTACTTAAAAATCCTCCACCTTCTTGATCTCTTCTCCCTGTAACCTCACTCTTCCTCTTGGCTCCCTCTCATTCACACACATGTACTGTCTTACTGCGGCTAACTAAAAATAACCCACTCACCGTTGATAATTATATTGTGAATAAGCTACACTATAGGCTCATTTGTTTGTAAATCTAGTTATGATGAAATCAGTACCTCACCAGCCATGAACCTCGCCGCACGTCACTGGTGTCAGCTGCTTTGCAAAAATGTCAACAATGACTAGTGTCGCCGCATCGTACCAGCCCCACTGCTCGTTTCTACGGTGCTATTCAAAGAATTAGCATTAGCTGACGTTAGCTCTGGTGCTGCCGCTCACTAACCAGTTTTCTATCAGCTCTTTGACGGCGTTGGCAGGTCGCTGGATAACCTCTCCGGCAGCAATGCGGTTGACAACGGTCTCGTCCAGCCTCCGGATGACTCCTGCCATTTTTACGGCGTTCCTAACTCACTGTTAAAGTATTGAAACAACACTACTATTAGTATATCATTTATTTGAGATGAAACTGCGTCCCATATGAGCTAGAACGCATGGATAAAGACTTGCGATAATTTAAGAGGTCCCACTCACCCTCAAAGTGAAAGCAGTCACAACAATTGGCAGTTGTTTTCCGATAATAGCTGTTGGAGCATTACTGTGATTAATTTAGTTGATTTAAAAACAATAAAGAGAAACTTTCACTAACTTTATCGGTTTACTTCTTGTTGAAATGTTCTTAAAATGTTGTCTGGTACAAAATATTCTGTTCTTTAAGTGAGTCATTTTATTTGTATACAATCTTTGGAAGACTGCGCGGGAGAGAATGGTGGGGGCGGAGCTTGCAGCCTTGGATATCATTGGCTGAGAGTCTTCTTCGCTCTCGAATACAGTACTTTGCAACATCGTCTCTTTTTTTTTGTTTTGAAAATATCTTTATTGAGACCATAAAGTCATACAAACATTCCACACCTGAAATATACCTGAGTGACTATGTAATTTCCCTGCGGGGATTAATAAAGTGTACTTCTTCTTCTTCGTGAAACAGTCTTTCATGCTTTCAGTGAGTGTGGTAGACTTGCATTCTAACGAATGTTTTTAATTTGTTCAGTGAAAATTTTAGTATCAGGAAATTCATCTACGGTGCTGGGTACAATAGATCGAATCAAAGAAAGTGGCAGCTTTTAAATTTTATTTCTGGGGAGGCAAAACTTGCAATTTATGTGACCAGGAAGAGGAGGATTGAAAACAATACTGTTCAAGAAGCAGCTACTGTTTTTTGCTGTAATATCAGATGTCGCTTAAAACTAGAATTTGGTTTCTATAAATTGACAAAAGACCTGAATAACTTTAGGAACATCTGGTGTTACAAAAATGTCCTATGCACTTTAGTTGATGACCACCCCACTTTTGCAAACTTCCTGTGATAATGTACTAATTTTTATATTGTATTTCCCTTTGTTTCTTGGTGTTTAATGTTTTTGAGTGTTTAGTGTTTTTGAAGTTTCATCTAATGAAAAATTGTAAAATGTTCTAAATGTTCTGAATGTTCTAAATGTTAAATGTGATTGAAGTTTTTTTTTGCAAAAAATCTTCTGAAGCACTTTAGTGCTTCATCTAATGTAAAATTGCAAAATGTTTGAATGTGATTAAAGTGTTTTCGCAAAAATCAAATATCTTCAAAAGCACGATCAAACGGACCATGAAAACAAAATAAATAATATGATGAAAAGCCAAGAAGACAATGGAAAAGTTAGCATTTTTGTTATTTTTTTTAGTGTTAATTAGTGCTAGGATGTTGATGTAGACACTGAAACCCCATAAAGATTATTTCATTAATTTAAATTTGAGGATCGTATTTACTATACAGGATTAATTTGATTACAATAAATTCAACATCTTTTATGCGTACAATCTACATAATGACATTTTTGCATTAAACTGTGATGTCATCATCAATTTTACAAATGCATACTTCTTGAGATGACCTCATAAATTAATTCAATATGTATACATTACACATTAAATATTCTGGTTTACTGGTACAAAAGCTATATTTTGTGATATCTATAAATTTTGAGAAAAAATAAATTGTTATATGTAATGTGTAAAATTTTGATGTTAACTTTTATTTTATTTGAAGCACAGCCACTGTATGGGATAGCTGAATTAACCAGGTTAAAGTCTTTACATGTAACAGAGAAGGATACAATCACCACTAGCATAAAAGAGCTCCGTTAAATCATTTCTCTAGCAGTGAAATTGCCCTTAAATTATTTTTTCCCCAAACTGATGTATTTATCATCCCATAAAACAGGTTTGTGCAGAGAGAAATTATGGGAATAGCATAATGTCTGAGCTAGGTGAACTTCAAAGGTAATTTGGTAATGTAATTGCAAATGCTCATGAAATGAAGACCACACAATGTTATAAATATTGTCTGGAGTAAAGAAAAAAAGATACTCCTTTATCCAGAAGTGTGTTTTTTAGTCAATGAAATTCAGCTGTTCAGAAGAAAAAAAACCATAAAGACTGCAAGCATTTAGTTAATTACTTTTCATATTTTATCTTGAAAAAAATAACAATGCAGCAGGATAAACTTGTCTTAAGATACAGCAACTTCTTGGTTACCTTCTTGGGAGGGTGTGGAATATATATAACTTATTTAGCTTTTTTATGTAGGAACATTAAAACATTAAAAACAATCAACATTTTCTTTCCTTCCTAAGTACAGTAATGCATAAATTAGGCAAATTTGCAGGGTTTCCTGTTCTAAATTTGTTCCTGAAAATTCACCGAATTAAAATCCATTTTATAGGGTTTGTCTGCCGAGTAAAGTATTTCTCCAAGGCTATATTGTAATTCAGATTATATGTTTGATACTGATTAAGGCCTGATTGGATTAAAAGAAACTGTTGGGCTCTATACTGATGATTGTCATAAACAATGCTTCATTAGTTTTTACCACACAATTTTAGCACTAAAGTTTGTTCCTCTGCAAATGTTTGTTTCTCTGACATGTTCCACCCTGAAATGCTAATACTAAGTAGGAAGATAAGGTCAATTGTCTTCCTGAAGGAGATGAGATGAAGGAGTCATTTGCTTTGTGTGAAAATGTCTCCAGGCACTATCAATTACAGATCAATACTTGTCCTGTCAACTATGCTTTGTAAGTCCTTTGTGGTTATTCCAACTGTTTCAATATTTCATTCTTTTGTGAATTTGAAGAATTTACTGCAACAAAACACAATGGAACCTTTGACATTCCAGCACTATTAATATGTAACCAAAATGAAAAGACAGGTGAACTCAGACACACCACAAAATTCAAATCAGCAAGAAAAATCTATTTTGTTTTCTTCCTTACGTTTGTATGGACACATACACATATGAAATTTTATATTGTAAAATCAATCAATTACTCAAGTTTTATTTGATAAATATTTATTTATTTATTTATACAAAATGACATACTCTAAATATTTTGTCAGCATTGCCTTCCTCCGTATGTCCAAATATTGAAAAGTCAGGATTTTTTCTAGCTTTATACAAAGTTAGCCAGAACATAGAGCCACAGGGTTTTTTTGTAAGCAAACCTCCAGTGTATATTGAAGAGAACTTCTGATTGTGTTTTTGTAAATCAAAGCTAATCCTCAGTTCACATTTCCTTAGTGATTGTTACAGGAGGTGTTACAGTTATGTTGCTAAGCTGCTTTTCCTTGGCAATGATGACTTCAGCAGACTAAAATGCCAAGAGTAGGCCGTCCGGGAGTGGCGCTGTTTGGAAGAAATGAAAAGGCTTCTCAATGTTGTCCAACCTGAACTTGGTTCTGGTTCATAGAGTTATCAGTGGAACAGGCTACTCTCAAATGCGTAAATAAAAACTGCAGGAAGTCTTGAGTTTTACACAAATTTGAAAATGAATCCTATATTTTTAATTTTATATTTGTGTTAGAATTCTAAATCAATCACTATATGAATATCTGTCTTTATGCAGAGAAAGACTGGTATATTTCTATGAACACATACTGAAGGTAGAGTAGAGTTGCAGTAAAAATACTCACAACCTTTTGACCTGTTTTTCAGGCTCAGTATCTGCAGAAGACTGGTGTTGGAGTCTGGTGTTAGAGGGCAGCAGTAGCTCACTAGGTAGAGATGGGGCTCCATACGACCTGGCCTCCCTGTATTTACTGCATGCCTACAGGCCCCTTGTGTGTGTGCTTGGTTGTTTCAGGGGCCTGTAGAAAAAAAAAACTATGCATGATTACTAACCACGAGTGAAAACTTAATATTAATTTCCCTACGGGAATCATTTAAGTATACTTCTCTTCTTCTTCTGGTTGGATGACTTCACCGATTAATCTTATCTACAGCCAAATATGTGAACATTATACAGTTTACAATTATAGCAAATCTTACTTGATTTTTGTGTGGTAACATTTCTTCTCCTTGTGGACCTTGCAAATCCCACCACATTCCAACACCTGAACAAGACAAACTGAAGCTGAAACTCTGTGTACGGTAACTATGCCAGATTTTTATCAGAAAGTACGAGCTATACCAGGTAGTGCAGAGAGCTGTCTCTGCACAGTAAACTTGTTCAGCATGTTGTGCTGCTCTTGAAGCCTGTGCCAACATAACTTAATTGCAACAGTATGAATAACCGGAGCCGGCGAAAGCAAACAACCCAACCTGAAAGGTCACTGGAAGTATGAAAGAAAGGCACCTTGGATTTAATAAACAAATGAGGTGAATTCAGATCCACTTTGTAGTTTTTACATTCAGCAATTGGTCATATAGTTCTTTCTGCAGCTGAAAAACCGGGTTCACTCACAAAATCAGGAGTGTCATAACTGTGATGTCAGCACATCTTCCTATAATAACTGCACTAACCATAAATCCAGAAGTGTCCTCTTGGCGTCATCACTAGGACTGATAATTTTATTGTCTGAGCTGCTTCATCTCTTCCTCTAGGAAAATGAAACAAACTGGTTATTACATAGTTTTTGCATTTAAGACTTGTTGGAAGATATGACGTCTATCCCGAGACACATGTCCTTTAGACATTGCTGGACTTCCCAGTATACACAGGAGCTGCAGGGTGCACCACAGGATGCAATACAATTGAACTGGAAATTCTAAAAGTAAACAATTCTAAACAATGAAAAAAAATTCTAAACCACTTGAAAAAACCACAATGTTCATTTGCTCTTATTCAAGAAACCCATCTAACTGAAAGTGAATATAAAAAATTGGAAAGGGAGTGGGTCAGCCACATGTTTCATGCTTCACAGAGTAAGAAAACAGGTGTAGCCACATTAATCAATAACTATGTACCATTCTCTGAAGAAAAGGTAATTAGAGATAACAGAAGCAGATGAATAATGGTGGTTGGCTCCATTGGAAGTGAAAATGAGACATTCTATAAAATCATAGCTACTTTGATAACCAATAATGGGAAAGGAATGATAGTGGCGGTTTGGGATTTTAACACGGTCCAAAATGGTAAACTGGATAGACTGCCTCCAGAACAGGGCAGTATTACAAAAAATCTAGAGTACTGTACTAAACTAAACTAAACTCTGTGGGAGGCGGGGAAAGTAGTTATGAGAGGGAAAATAATTTAAATAACATCTAGATTGAAGAAAGCTCACTTAGAAAAGCAACAAATATTGGAAACTAAGAACTCAAGAAAAACTCAGGAGTTTAAAGAATTGGTATTACAGCACAAGCAAACATAAAAAAAATTCTGTAGTACTTGAACTCAAAAAAAATAGACATCAATTGGATGAAATATTGACATACTGTATAAAGTAAAGGGTGCACTGCACTTTACAAATCAAAAATGCTTTGAAAGTGGCAACAGAGCAAGTTACCTATTAGCGTTTCAGCTAAGAAAGGCCCAATCAAACCGGATTATCTCCAAAATAAGACATCCAGTGTCTAAACAACTACCTGTAAAACAAGCAGAGATAGTATCCAAAAGCTGTTGAGTGGGTCCACTGGATGTTAAGAAAGTTCTTGAAGACGTTTCATCTCTCATCCAAGAGACTTTTTCAGTTGAAGTCTCTTGGATGAAGAAGTCTCTTGGATGAGAGACGAAACGTCTTCAAGAACTTTCTTAACATCCAGTGGATCCACTCAACAGCTTTTGGATAACCATGACCTGGATGACTGAGAACCTACACAGACATCAGCAGAGATAGTGGAAGCATCCGAAGATTATTATGAAAGATTATATGAAGACACAGACACTGACCATTTAGAAAGCAAGAGGCAAGACTTTTCAAGTAAATTGCAATTACCATCCTTATCAACAAAAGAGGTACCTGAACTGATACAACCAATTTCATCCTAAGAAATACCTGATGAGTTGCCAGGGGAGTACTTGAGATGTTTGGCAAAAGAAATGACCTGAGTTCTGACTAAAGTATTGAATTATGCATTGGCATCGGCAGATCCACCTAAAACCTGGTCGGAAGCTGTTATTTCGGTATTATGTAAGGAGGACAAAGAGCCCACTTCCTGTGAAGCATATAGACCTGTTAGCTTATTGTGTAATGATGTTAAAATATTGACCAGCATATTGGCACAGAGAATGAAAGTACTAATGACATCATTAATTAAACTGAATTAGACAGGTTTTATTTCAGGAAGACAAGGGAGTAATAATATTAATAATATTAGGAGGACCTTGAACATAATAACATGCACTAAAAACAGTTCCAACTGCAACATGTTACTTAGCCTAGACGCACAAAAAACTTTTGATCAAGTAAAATGGAATTTCCTGTATCGTACATTAACAGTTTTAATTTCACTCAACTTTTTATGGACTGGATAAAAATGCTGTACAAAAAAAACAAATCCCGAATTAGAGTTAACGGCTGCTGTTCTGAATTCTTCTACCTTTAAAGAGGAGTCAGACAAGGCGACTGTTTGAGTTATTGTTATTCGCTCTGAGTGTCGAACCTTTGGCCGAGTCAATCAGACAAAATAAAAAAATAAAGGGAATATTAGATAATGGGGGTGTGGAACACACATTATCACTATTCGTAGATGATATATTAACGTAAGTGAACCATCTTCATCCATACCAGCACTGTTAAACAACCTGGGGGAATACGGAAAATTATCAGGATATAAAACAAATGAACCTAAATCAGTAGTCACTATGTTATCAGGTAAATACCCAACAGAATTAGAAGAGAAGACTAGGTTTAAAAGGACAAGCAAAGGATTTAAATATTTGGGCATTATAATAACCCCTGTCACATCTCAACTATTTGAAGCAAACTACGGGAAATTGATAGGTGATATAAAAAAGGACTAAAGTAAGTGGGAGGTTTTACCTTTAAACCTACTGGGAAGAATAGAAACTGTGAGAATGAACATATTACCAAGATTGATTTTTTTTTTTCAGTCACTGCCCATTGTAATTTCTAATTCCACCCTAACAACGTTAGATAGAATAATATCAAACTTTCTATGGCAACATAAAAGGGCCAGAATTAAATATAAAACACTTTTGCGGCCTAAAGACTAATGAGGGATGAACCTACCCAATTTACAGCATAATTTCTGGGCTGCACAAATTCGACCTTTAATTATCTGGATAAATAATGACACGGACACGGTTTGGGTGAAGATGGAACAAAGTTCCTGTAAAAACATATCTTTAAAATCACTCCCTTTTGTGACTCAGGCGAAGTGGACGAAACTTAGAATAGGAAATGAATGGATTGAAGGAACAATGAAGATATGGTCAGTTGTAAGAAAAAAATTGGGCATATCCAAATCAACCACTGGAGCCGCTAAGATAACAAAGAATCCAGACTTTTTTTGCCGTCTATACTTGTTGCAGGGTATAAAAAAATGGTCAAATAAGGGACTCATTTATATGGCACAACTGTTCATTGGGGAAACTCTGAAGTCATTCGATCAACTTAAAAGAGAATTTAATTTACCTGTACAGGACTTTTATAAATGTTTACGATTACATCATTATCTTTTAAAACATAGGAAATGGGCAGAGTTGGAGGGATTGTTGATGTCAATGACTGAAGAAAATACAACAAAAAAAGGGGATTTTATATATATATATATATATATATGTATGTGTGTGTGTGTGTGTGTGTGTGTGTGTGTGTGTGTGTGTGTGCGTGTGTGTGTGTGTGGGTATAAGGCTCTGCAACAGGACTCTAAGGACAGTAATTCAGGGGTTAAAGAGAAATGGGAATTTGAAGCTAATATTATAATAACAGATAAACAATGGGAAGACACTTTTGAAGCGGGCCACAAATTAACTAGCAGTCCAACACTCAGGGAATATGATTGGAAGGTTAAAATGAGATATTTCAATGCTCCAATTGTGATTTCATAATATAGTAATGCGTCTAATTTGTACTGGACAGGATGTGGAAAGGTGGGAGACTTCACACTTATATTTTGGGCCACCAAAATATATTTTGGGGCACCAGTGATGAAGGCTATACACACACACACACACACACACACACACACACACACACACACACACACACACACACACACACACTGTATATATGTATGTATATATACATATATATACTGTATATATGTATGTATATATACTGTATATATATGTGTGTATGTGTGAGTATATATATATATATATTCATTCATTCATTCATCTTCTAACCTGCTTAATCTGCAAACGCAGGTCGCGGGGGAGCCGGCGCCTATCCCGGCAGTCTCAGGGCGTGAGGCGGGGGACAGTCTGGGGACAACGCCAGTGCACCGCGGAGCCACATAGAAACAAACAATCATTCACACTCACACTCACTCCTACGGTCAATTTGGGACCGGCCAATCAACCTGAAGTGCATGCTTTTGGAGGTGGGAGGAAGCCGGAGAACCCGGAGAAAACCCACGCAGACACTGGGAGAGCATGCAAACTCCGCACAGAGCCGGACTCGAACCCGGGTCCGCCGTGTTGTGAGGCGGCAGCGCTAACCACTGCGCCACCGTGCTGGTAACACTTTATTTTAAGGTACACCTATTCACCATTAATTAGTTGCTTATTAACATGCAAATTAGTAACATATTGGCTCTTAATTAGTCATTATTAAGTACTTATTAATGCCTTGTTCTGCATGGCCTTATTAAACAACCAGTAAGCCATTAACTAAGAATCTTCCCTCAATAACCTCAGAATTCTTGCTTATTAGTATTAAGTAAGGAAGTTGTTGTATATAAATTACGATCTCAATATGCTTTGCTTAGTATGGACTTAATAAGGTTGTAGTACCCCAGGAATAGTTATTCTCCCTTAATACCACTTAATGAACATAACAAAACACAAAATTACAAATATTAAGTGTCCAAATAACTCTAAATTAAGTCTTTGTTACTTAGAATATGTTCCCCATACTAAAGTTACATCTTGATCATTACTAATTCACTAATAGTTGAACACTTATTAACCAACACATGTTCCCTAATCTAAAGTTGCCTCCTTTTCACAATTAGTTAATATGTTATAGCACATAACTACTGCAATAAAGAAGTGATGGGTTACATCTTTGAAAAATGGATCTATCTATACAGTAGGTTCCCTCTCATTCAGTGGTAGAATAACAAAGACAGCACAAGTACAAATACCTCATTTATTAAACCGCTTACTGGTTGTTTAATAAGGCCATGCAGAACAAGGCATTAATAAGTACTTAATAATGACTAATTAAGAGCCAATATGTTACTAATTTGCATGTTAATAAGCAACTAATTAATGGTGAATAGGTGTACCTTAAAATAAACTGCTACCATATATATATATATATATATATATATATATATACACACACATATATACACACACACACATACATACATATATTAGTGCTGTCAGGCGATTAAAAAATTAATCTAATTAATTACAGGATTTGTAATTAATTAATCTAATTAATCGCAGTTTAATCTTACACCTGCTAAAGGCCCCCAAATAAAGAATTTTAATCCTAGCACATTACAAAATTGTAGTGCATGACTAATCAATAAAATACACTAAGAAGAAAAGATTTTTCATGCTCTGATGAATGCCCTGGCGGGACCGGGACTTGAACCACCGATGGCTAGGTGATCTGTCTTCAAGACGACTGCTGTACCACTGAGCAACTGCCTCGCTCTTCTGTGTTGTGATCATCTCTCTTCTCACTTACCCTGAAGTGACGTATCACTGCAACCTACTGGTCCCTCAATGGGCCAAATTTAAAATGCTTGCACTTTGACTTGCCACTCAAGATTAATTGTGTTCGTTTTTATAGTCCGTTAATTTGCAGAGTAATTAATCTATCTAATTAATGCGTTAAAGTGACAGCCCTACTTTATACAGTCCATGGTTAGAGCCTGTTGTTGTTACTGCTGTGTTTTTGTGTCACCTGTGTGTTTCTATCTTCTCATTTCTTTCAGTGAGGTGATCATCTCTGGTTGGATACGACAAACCTTATCTGACAAATCTATAGAGAGAGATCACTGCCATCAAACCCAGTTGCAGGATGACAAAAGAATGCTAAGGATCTCTAGAGACACTACATGCTGTGGGAATAGTCAGCTGCGGAATTTGCCGAGGCCTCTTCAAGTAACAAATATAGAGGAGCCTGTTCCACCTCTAATAAAATGGGTGTCTCATATTCTTTACCAATCAGACATCAGGCCCCATGAGTTCTCCCCTACTTTCTAAATCATTTCCAGAAATGTCCTTGTCTTCTAAATTAGTACATTATGTGCTATTAGATTTAGTATCAGGGATGTCGATATTACAAGGAATTTTCCAACCTAGATGTTGAACTTTGCACTAATTCATTGATGATGGTTCATTCTGAATTGAACCATCACCATTGTAGACAGGCATGAGCTCACCTCAGTGAGACTTCCTGTTCACATGATGCGCCTCAAAATGCATTCTGCAGCTGTTGTGCTTCCCTTTTCCTTGGTTTTTCCATTCTCCTCCATCTTCCCTGACATTCTTCCCCCTCTGTCCTTATCAGCACGTCAAAGACCTTGAGACATATAAAAAGAGTCGGGTCGGGTTTATTTGTACAGCACTGAATCACAAGTTATGTAATGGGACATTCCACTGGAGTAGCTCTAGACAACACTCTTTAATTTTAATTTAATACACTGTTATAATCCCCGAAGGGAAATTAAGAACGCACATGCATTCATATTAGTGTGTACAGGCCCCTGTAATACACACACCACACACAAGGGGGCCTGTAGGCATGCAAGGGAGGTAGAGTGACAGGCAGCTCCTTCTTGGTGCGCCTCAAATGAGCAATTTTTGTAAAGTGGACGGCAACTTCAACAAGTATGTTTCATTTTAGGGTTGTCATTTATGTGTAATGTGATTTACTATCACATTCCAGGAGATGCTGTGTGGAGAGGAGAGGTTCAACTGTAATTCAATGTTTGAATAAGATAATGTTTTATAATCAAACCTTGTTTTTGTGAGAACTATCTGCCTTGAAAGAATGCAGAGGTGAATGCTGTGACATGTCATATAGCAAGCTACAAGTAACACACATTCAGTTAATGCGTCTATTGCAGCTCCTCTGTGTGCACTGGGTGGTGCTTCGAAGTCACAAAGAGGGATTGTCTTCAAGTCTTTACTGGAGGAGATAGGTTACATCACTGCTAAAAGGTAAAACATATTTCAACTTGACATGGCTATTTTAAGCACTCCTGTGTTTCTACCCAGCAAGAAAACTTTTGCTAGAGGTCAGTTCTAAGAAACACTGTTGAACTTCCTCTAAATTCAAAGCCAAGTTTCCACATGCTCCCTGTTTCTAAACTAAAATAAAAATACAGTGTACCAAACCTGTCTGTTGCCTCAGTTCACTCTGTGGTTGGAGTGATTGCTATGAAGCCTTTAGAGAAAAGAAAGAATGCGTGTTGTCACCACGTTGGCAGAGGAAGGCTTTTTTCAGGCTTATTGGGTTTTCTCCTGTCGCTATTAGACTGAACCTTCAACAAAGGGTGCCGGCTACATCTAACAACAATCGTCTTCACCTGAGTTATCAGCATTAATAAAAGAGGTCATACGGGTTCCTTTGTTACCTCACAAGCATTTAGGTAACACAAATGTAGCAGTATAGCAACTAGAGTGCACTACAAAAAATCAGAACATACAGTGTTAAAACTAAACCAGATTTTGGTTGGATGGTATTAATCACAGTTAGGAGCAAAAGTATTCAGCCTTGTTGATACATTGGATAAATTTATCAGGTAATTAAACAAGAGGAATTCAAAGCTCACACAACAGATGAGAGCGAATGATTATTTTCACATTAAACACAAAATGATTCTTTGACTGCCTACTGCAAATTTTTCCACCCCATCCTGACAGACATTTACTGGTCAGGTTTTGTTTAAACACGGTATCAAATTTCATAGACTTACATTTTCTGAAAAGTCAGCCCAGTCTGCTCAAAACTATGTAGATAAGTCACAGAAATTATGTGATGCTGCTCTGTTCTGAATCCCCTAGGAATTCTTTGGTGAGATTTGACTTACGTGGCTGCATTACATAAACACTGGAATACGACAGAACTGGAGGCTTTTGGCCACATGGAATGAGCAAAGGTTCCTCAAGAACACTGCCAAAGCTGGTGTCTGCATATACTATATTACATTTGCAACAGTTTCTAGCACCTAAAGGGTCTCTGCAAAGAATTAGAGGTGCAAATGGATGACTCTTTTAGAGACAGCAGTAGTCAGTAAAAGTATGAGTTGTGTATTATATTTGGGGAAAAATTATTATCTGCTGTACTGAGGCATTTAAATTGTTCCTCTTTGATTTTGTTATTGAAAATAACTGTTTGTTATATTTTGCCAATATGCCTCATACAAAATGATCTACTAATGATGCTTTTTCCTCCTGAAGCCCCGTCTTTGTCTTGACTTCAAAATGATTTGCAGGTCTGATCATTTTTGGCTAGACGTGCCCTCTTGCAGTGATAGATGTGCTAGCGTTAGATGAGCCCAAGTGTCATCAGGAAATGGCTGCATAATAAATCTTAAAGCTTAAGTGAGACAGTTTCTGGTGTAATGTGTAGCTACTTTATTGCTTTCGCCATATCACCTCATCTCCAATGTTAAAATGACCAAGGGAGATAAATATGTAACCATTATGTAAAGTAGTCAATGCTGCTCATTTTCATCAAATGTAATCATTTTTAATTCCTTTGTTAACCTTTATAATTACCATCGCTGAAGAAATCAATGTAATAACAGCTGCTAACATAATGAATTTGACTGTTTTACAAATGTACGGTAATAGGCCCATATTTCTGGCTAATAAAATAAAAAGGTCCTGAACCGATAATGTAATACTGTTTGGCTAAAAACTTAACAGCTAGGGTTATGGTTCAGGTTGAATTAAGATTAGCGATAGGCTACTAATGCAATACTGTACTTAGGTTTAGAGGTCAGGGTTAAGATTAAGGTTAGGGTTAACATTAGGGACTTTTTAATTTAAAAATTAGGGCTAGGATTAGGGACCTTTAGCTACCAATGTAATAGTGTTAGAATTAGGGTTAGGGACTTTTGGCTACCAAGGTAATAGTTAGGGTCAGGATTAGGAGCAGGTTTAGGGTTAGAGACTTGTGACTGACATAATAATGAGGGATTAGAGTTGTTAATAAAATTATGTTATTTGCCAAAAGACATTGGCTCAGGACTTTTATTATGTTATTGGCCTGTTAATTTCAGTAATTGACAAATTTATTACATTATCTGATGTTGTTATGTTACTGGCTTTAATCATCCTTTTTTAAAATTATATCAGTGTTTCAAATTCAAGCACAGAATTGTTTTAGAGAATTAGTGTTTTTTCCAGTTTTTCCAATTTTGCAGTTGGCACATACATGTGATGTCGTTGGAGTGATGGCTGGTTGAAAAACTCATGAATAGTGCCTCATCACTCGTACAAAAATTATCCAATGATGGTGTTAAGTTAAAAACTGGTTTTCGTGAGTAACTATCAAATTATGTACAAACGTGCTCAGAAATGTAAAGACCAGGTCAAGGTCTTGTTCCATGGGCAAAGCTGCCACAGGTTGTTTCTAGTGCAGTGACATGTAACTGGGGTAGAGGCCTGCCCTGGGAGGTAGGTGTCAGGTAATGAACACAGATAGTTTCAGGGTAGAAAGGCTTTGTTAGAGGGGGATCTATCCACGCTGAGGTTTGACTTGAAGTGACACAAAACATTCAGATGTTCCACATTGAAGTTAAACTTGTAGAGATCAAGTGAGGGCCTGATGACTCACGCTGTAAACACGAGTGGATCCGAGGCTGGCCGTATGGCGCGGTGACAGATAGATGACGAGTCCCACTCGGTCACGGCTGCAGTCGTCACGCACACGACGAGCAGACACGAACACCGACCCCGGGCAGAAGTGAACCCACTGCCGAGCTCAAGCCGAGGCGGGGCGAGTTCAGTCCACAGCAACTCCTGTGTTTGCGCTGCTGCCTCGAACATTCTCGCCAATGTGCCTGAGGCGCGACAATAAACTGGTTTAGCTGGGTGACGACGAAAAGGCAATGCAACAGAAAAGTTTTGTAAGTCCCACTTGGAAGGAAGCGCGACGTAGTGGAGAAGAAAAATAACACGGTGGGGACAAAATGAGTGGCGTAAAGTTGAACCGACCGACAAGTCACTAGGGTAAGTTCTCTTTACTGGTCTGGCCGTAAGACTTTGGTTCCGTTCGGATTCTGACATTTAATCTGATTCATGACGACTGTGGTGTACATTGATAAGAGAATCTTCTGAGCTGGTTCGTGGTTTCTGACACGATCTCTGTGGAACAGCTGAAAAAACAAGTTAGTCTAGATTGGACTTTACGCGCTGATCTGAGGATCAAACGTGTAATAGACGGAGACGCTTCTTGTCGTGTCTTTTCAGTGGTTTAGGGCTATTAGGCGTGTAGTTTGGACTGGGAGTTTCATGCGTCTCTCATTGAAGCGGTTTTCAAGAAAATTGCAAATGGAGATTGTGGTTTTTGGCCAGGCGCTGAAGCCACACCCAAAGCAGCCGATCCCGTGGAGATCTTCATCTCCTCGTCGTTTGGACTCGGTCCTGCTGATCGGAACTAAGAGGATCCCTCAGATAAGGGTTGCTCCTCCAAAGGAAGACACATTCAAGCACAATGAGGTCAAACGTTTTACTGCAGGTAAAGCTGTGTGGTGACACGGCTGTAGTAAATACGAAACTTGTAGAATGTTGTTGATGTTAGTATGTCTCATAAAATTGAATATGAGAGGTCAGTTATGTGGAATAGTATGAATTAATGTGCACTGACCCTAACTTGTGCAGAAGAAACTGGTGTTTCTGATTGAATCATCTTTCTGTCATTTCTTGCTCATCTGCAGACAGTAGGGTGTGTGATCACATCACAGCGTCATTCTATCACACGACACAGTTTATAAAGAGTTCTGCTTGTTCCATCTGGGGTTTGATTCAAAATAGTTTTTCACACAGATTTCCCACACAATACTAAACCCTGGATTGTTTGTATTGAATGACTTTTATTGGTTCTACTTCTTTAATTTCCATGGTTACAATTTTGTCTTCAGTGCATTCTTTGAGCAAGTTTTGTCTCAGATGAGGGCTTTTAGGGCATAACTAAAAAACAATGCTCAGTACTTTTCCACAAAAGCTTAGGTTCACATTTTTCATCTAGAAGAGAATGCTCAGCATTTTAGAAATTTATAGTTTTGAGTTGTACTTTTTCCTCAAGTACTCAATTAACAAGAATTTTAATTACTGTAAAAGGAAGGACTCAACTAACTTCTGTCTGACTGACATCAGTGGGATGCATCTGTGATTGGAGATTATGCTCATGTTCTGTCTATTGGATTAAATGCTTCTGCTCAGACTGGATTAGCCCTCACAATTATCGTGCTTCTTGTGTTACTTCAAGACAAGTTGTGTTTAAACCAAATCAGGTGTTGCAATCAATACACAAATTTGGCATTTATGGACCAATTGGGTCCTTCTACACCTCCACACAATCCTGTCCTAAAGCCTGCTATGCCTGATTTGGTCTCAATGCAACACAAAACAGCGGCATTGTGTGAAACCAAAATCAAAGCTCTGATTTTGACCCCAGGTTCTCATTGACAACAGTATGGCTCGTCGCTCTCAGTGTTCCTCTGCTGGGGATAATCCCTTGGACACCAACTACCTCCCCCCTCATTATCGGGAAGAGTACCGCTTGGCTATTGATGCACTGGTTGAAGAGGACTTGGAGGGGTACTATCAGTTCCTCCAAAGAGCGGATGTGGTGGACTTCCTGTCGTCACCTGAGATTCAGTATATTCAAGAGTTTGTTCAGGCTCCCCAGCAGATCAACAATCCTGAACATTTAATTGAAACTAGTGGAGATGGCTCCTCAGACACATACTGGCCAATCCATTCAGACTTGGACGCCCCAGGTTTGGACCTTGGGTGGCCTCAGGTGTATCACTTTATCGGACCAACAGAGGTGACCACTCTGGTCAATCCCCCTGAGCCTGAAATGCCGAGTATCAAGGAACAGGCTCGACGACTCATCAAGAATGCTCAGCAGGTAAACTGTTCTTTTTTTTTTTTGCAGAGGGAGTCTTCTTGCCAAGCATGTTATTGAAGTGTCACTTCCCCATCTGTCTTCTTTTCAGGTGATTGCTATAGTGATGGACATGTTTACGGATGTTGACATTTTTCATGATGTCATAAGTGCTGCCTTGAGGAATGTTGCAGTGTACATCCTTCTCGATGAGCTCAATGCGCCTCACTTCATCAACATGGTGGCTAATTGCAGAGTCAATCTGCAGAGCATTCAGGTAAGGACGTGTGTGTACTGCTGCTCAACATCTGTTCATCTGAACAACTTCACGCTCAACACTGCACTTCCCATAGTTTTACAAATACGAAGGTTTTTAAAAAAATCTTACAAACTAGTTTATTCTGGAAAGGAAAACCATATTTATCAACAACAATGTGCCACTGAGTTTCAGTTTATTATAATGAACATAGGTGCTGTAGGTTATTTTGAAACACTGTTCTCCTGCTTTGAACATATGCTTCCATCAATAATGTGTGTTAATACTTTGGGGCCTGAGGGCATGCTAAGTTTTCAATTTATTTTCATTAATTCACCTTTTTTAAATGTTCATATGACGTAAGAGTATACTGGCAAAATTCATGGTGCAGTCTCTGCTTTTTGTAAGATGTCGTCCCATTTGTTCTCCAGCAATGTGCAAGATCATTTTACCCCGAGCTTCACATTGTGAATTGCAATCCCTCACTTTGTAAAACAGCATCAAAAATATAAGTAAAGATATGTGTAGGATGTTTTTGTTCCTTTAAATCGGTTTTTCAGAGAAGTAATGGAGTAGGTTAATAAAAAAGTAAATGAATGCAAAATGAAGAAGTACTTCTGAAAAATTGAAATACTGTCATGTACAAACTAACATTGTTCCAAACAGTTTACTTTCTATGAAAACTGATTATGACAGGACTGCAAAGCCAGTCCGAACACTAAGTACACTAAAAAAAATGTCTGATCTGATGCCAGTCCATAAAGTGAAACAAGCGGCCCCTTTAATTTCAAACACACTAGCATTCTGGTTGCCCTTATAACATCACCATAGCAACACAACAGCAGTTAAAAGGAAATTATTTTTTACAAAAAAGAAATGGTAATTCCAACCCGTGGAGTAATTTCATGTATTATTTATAACATATTGTTATGAATACTGTGTTAATAAATGGTCATTTATTATTATTATTATTATTATTATTATTATTATTATTATTGTTGTTGTTGTTGATAATAATAATAATATTACAACCTCATTCTTGAAGTGCTGATTAACCATGTTATAAAAAAGACATCTTGATATTTGATGTTTGTCAAACTTATTGTACGTTAACCACGGATAAACAAATCTTTCACAAAAACATGTCATGGTGGCAGGGTTAGCAGGGTTTGCTGGGTTAAAGCATCTTCTGGTTGCAGGTTAGATGGTTGGCAGGGTTTTTCTTAGTGAAACATCCAACCAAGCAACCAAGGAGCCAAGTTCCAGAAGAAGAAGAAGTATACTTTATTGATCCCCACAAGGGGAAATTACATGGTCACTCAGGTTAGTTGACAGTATACAGTATCCAGCAGAGATATCTCATCTCAATGAATGTTGGCCATCCATCCATCTTATACCGCTTATCCGTAGTCAGGTTGGGGGGCAGCAGCTTTAACAGGGAGCCCCAAACTTCCCTTTCCTCTGCCACATCCACCAGCTCTGAATGGGGGATCCCAGGGCGCTCCCAGGCCAGTATTGAGATATACAGTAGTCCCTTCATGTGGTCCTGGGTCTGCCCAGAGGTATTCTTCCCAGTTCGATGTGCCAGGAACACCTCCCTAGGGAGGCGCCTCGTAGGCATCCACACCAAACCACCTCAGCTGACTCCTTTCAACGCAAAGGAGCAGCAACTCTTCTCTGAACCCCTTGCGAATAGCAGTGTTCCTCACCCTATCTCTAAGGGAGACACCAGCTACCCGCCTGAGAAATCCCATTTTCGCCGCTTGTATCTGCGAATGTTGGCCAACTGGACGAAATTCTGATGGTTTTTTTGCTTAGTCAGATATTCCAAACGAAATTCCCACAAAAAGAGTAAGCTGGAATCCATCATGCCACATACGAACAAAGATGACGAGCATGTTGAGCTGTCTCTGCAAACAATAAGTTTACACAGAAATGCACCTGTACATCCATAAACCTCATAGATTGAATACAGATACAAGAGTCCCCAAGAAGTGCTGTATTTACTCCTGATTGAGTAGCATTAGCTAGCTGTTACTATATTTGTAATCAGTTTCAGAATGTGTGGAGTTCTGCACTTGGAAGTACGCTTGAAAGGCAGTGCTTGTTCTCCCTCAGTAGCACCACTGGGGCATCCAAATTAAGGCCCAAGCTTTACCATGAATCTTTGCAACCACACACTCTTTAGAAAAGAATGAACGGGTGATGCCAAAGAATGTGAATGACCAGCTTAACCAGATTGCTGATACACTTTTGTTTGTGTTGCAAGTCTGTTTGCAGAAGCGTGGCAGCTGTATGTGTTGTTAGATTTGTCATACCAGGTCTGGGTCACAAGACGTAGTTCCATACTGCTGGAATTGATACCAGGCTGTTGGAAATAGAATATCCTGAACATAGCTTTCCTGCTTAAAGTTGTGCAGTGACGTTGTGTCTCTGTGCTTCTTTTGGGCGTGACACAACTTGTGTTTGGAATGGCTGGTATCAGACCACATTCAGTCAAACATGAGCCCCTCAGTTTTACGAAACTATTCCCCATGTTCCACACATCACAATTATGTGGTATATTAAAAAGTGCCTGTTTCTGCTTTAATTAAGCTTGGATGAAGCATCTCGATATCACGTTTTTTACCTAACGTAAAAAACGTGATACCGTAATTTAGTTTTTGGAACTGTCATATCTCATACTGATGTTTCTAACAGATTTCTTCCTGGCATTTTTGTTTGTACAAAAATAGTCTATGCTTTGCCTTTTTTGCTGAGTAAGATGGGTAAATATACTGTATACAGTATAATATTAATAGTTCATTCATTCATCATTCATTCATCTTCCAACCCGCTTAATCCGCTAACGCAGGTCACGGGGTAGCCAGTGCCTATCCTGGCAGTCTCAGGGCGTGAGGCGGGGGACACTCCGGGCACGACGCCAGTGTACCGCGGAGCCACATACAAACAAACAATCATTCACACAATCACTCCTATGGTCAATTTGGGACCGGCCAATCAACCTGAAGCGCATGCTTTTGGAGGTGGGAGGAAGCCGGAGAACCCGGAGAGAACCCACACAGACACGGGGAGAGCATGCGAACTCCGCACAGAGCGGGACTCGAACCCAGGTCCGCCGTGTTGTGAGGCAGCAGCGCTAACCACTGCGCCACCGTGCCGCCCTCTAATAATAATATTAATAGTGCTTCAGAGAATCTATAAAGTATCACAAAACATAATGTTGTGTTATTCAGGTTTATCAATACTTTAATTTACCCTTATACTTACCACTGTGCTTTGTGTATAGCTTTTTTTCGAGCATGTTTTAATGTGTCAAATTTGGCACATTTAATTCACACTGATAGTAAATAACATGCATTGTCCCTTATGTATATTATGTGAAAATTCATATTTCTTCCATTAATTGATATCATAATGATTGCATATTACCATAAAAGGGAATATGAAATTAAGCCATGTTTTCTGAAAGTAGTTTGCTTTATACAATGCTGCCCCCTGGTTTGCACAGCTATTAAAACTTGTGTGCTCGTTTAGCTTAATTAACTTTTTTTGGCAATGTGATGTATGTCTTGCAGTTTTTACGTGTGAGAACAGTGTCTGGCATCACATATCACTGTCGGTCAGGGAAGTCCTTCAAAGGTCAGATGATGGATCACTTCTTGTTGACAGACTGCAGGGCTGTTCTGACCGGAAACTACAGGTGAGCTCATTTAGACTGTCATAGAAAGCCTTACAAAACACAAGGTTTTTTTTGACAATGGGTGTTCAATGAATGAAGTTCTTCTATTGACTGTACTTTTCATGCTGTTTTTGTCCAGCTTCATGTGGTCTTTTGAAAAGCTCCATCGCTGCATGGCACACCTTTTCCTTGGACAACTTGTATCAACTTTTGATGAAGAGTTTCGTATTCTGTATGCTCAATCTCAACCACTGATAGTTGAAGATGTGCTTCCTCCAGTGGAAGATTTAAGTATTTTTCAAAAGAGGCAATACCCAAGTGAAAGAACCTCACTATTCAGAGAGCCACGGAAATTTCTCCCACTAGACACTTCCCATCCAGAGGAATGGCCGAGACATTCACATGAGGATCGTTTGGATGTGGATTGGCGAATGATGCCCCTTAAAAGGAAGGAACCCATTTATGGTCCTGCTGATATGTATGGCAGGTTTCCACCCCAGCAATCCCGCATTGATTCGTCTTTGGATCAGGGCCTCTCAAGGATTCCAATGCTGGACAGTCCTTATTTCAAACGTCACAGTTATGCTGAAGGTGCTCACAGCAGAGTTCCTTACCAATTCCTGTCCCAACATGCAATTCCAGAGCCTGAGAACCAGGGAGGACAGTTTTACAGACAGCAGCAGCCAGGGAAGGAAGGCGATTATAGTTCCTATGACAAATTCTGGAACCAAGACTATCTTCTAGGAGATCAATATCCTGAACCTGGTGTCCCCCCTGAGATTGAACTACCTGATAACTTTGACCCTGTTGCTAACTATTTATCATCTACTGGAAATATGGACTTTGATCAGGACTCAGATAATTTCCCACGTGCAGCCGATTTACCTTTCAGTTCATCTTACCCCAGAAGATTAAGTTTGGGCCAGCCATATACCTGTCAAACATCTCCTACCCCCTCCAACCCTACTGAACAGAAAAAGTATTTCAAGGAACCTAATATTGACCGCAAGGATCCCTTGGTGAAACGTGGCCTGAGAGACTGGAGGATTAGCTCATACCTCAGTACATATGATAGTAAAGGAGATGAAGGCCTACCACTGGGGCCACAAAATGTGTCAGATCCCTTTGAAGAGCCTTCCAGCCTCATACATCCAACACCAGGCATAGATTTATCAGCTCCTAAAATTCCTAATGTCAGAGAATTTAAGGTCCCTGCGGTAGCCAGGGCTAGCCAGATACCAAGTTACATCAAAATCATTCAGCAGGAACAGCCAAAGAATTTGCCCGATGAACCTGTAGCAGTGACAGCAGGAACCAAAACAATCCCAACACCTTCAGACTTGCCAGCCACAACTGAATTGGAAAAGGTTGAAGAAGCAGAACAGATGGAATTAAAACCTTCTGTTTTTCACCGAGAGGACTCGTTCCGTAGGAAATACAATGTGGGAGTACAGAGAAGCTCTCGTCTAAGATCCTCTCTAATATTTAACTCTCTTGAACAACAGCGTACTCCTCAAGACACCAAAACTACTCCTGGCCAGCACGATGACGAAAGTGAGAAAAATGATAATGAACAGAAAAAACAGCCATTTATTTCTCAGGCTTTGATGCAAAGGAGATCAGCTGCTAGAGAACCGTTTGAATGGAGCCGTTACGTTAAGTCATCCACTTTTGATAACTCTGCCACAGATTTATCCAAATCAGATGATGGAAACAGCAACGCTGAAGATAAAGATTCATCAAAAGATGAAGATTCAAAGGATCTGTCAGGAAAATGTGAGGTACAAGAGTTAAAAAAGCAACCTGTTGAAGAACAACCAAATTTATCACCATCAGTGTCCCAATCCAAGCCTTCTAAAGCAGAGGTGACCAAAACTGTTCAACCAACAGAAAAACCCAAGCCTCAGTTGTTCACTCCAATGCATATAGATATGAATGATGCTGATATGAGGCTCATGTTTTTCAAAGAGCTGGCAGCAAAACGTAAAGCAGAAAAGGCTGCACAAGCTGAAAAGAGCAAAGAAAAGGGTCAGACAAAGCCATCAACTGAAATAATGGAGAAATCTAGACCAGAAGAACCTGCGAAAAGTATGGGTGATACATCACGAGAGGGTTTGACAGAAAAAAACAGTACTGCAGAAAAAGGAGAAAAAACCTCATCAGTGCAAGCATGCAAGTCAGTCAGTCTAACTTCAGAAGCCACTGACGTCAGTCAGAACAGTCAAGTTGAGATTGATCCAAACACCAGCAAAAGATGTAAAGAAGCGCAAATCAGAGTTTTACCGGATTCAGAGACGATCAAACTGAAGAAAAGCCAGTCAGCAGCAAATCTGTCTGTTTCTGTAGAACCTGAAGCACCTCAGGGGAATTCGCAAAAAGAAACTAAACAGTCGAGTCCTGCTGTACAAAACAGTATCACCAGTCATCCAGCTTCAGCAATGAATATTACTACTGCAAATGCTTCTTATCTTGCACAAAGTACTAATGAAGATGGCAACCCATCAATTGATTCTACCTCAAAACAGTTCAGTGAACCCCTTCCCAGTTCAGTGGAGGTACAACCATCTTCAAATGCTGCATCTGACCCTAATACACAAAGTCCTCAATCAGATAATTTAGTATGTAGCATTTCCTGTTCTCAGCACCCAGAATCACAGTCCAGTTTATCTAACCCATCAAGACAAAGCGCTGTGCCAGATTCAGGTTCAAAAATAAATCCCAAACCAACCTCTCCCTCTACTCTTCATCCTAAAGCAGAGACAGAGTCTTCAGAGGGTATTCCAGAAGACTCAAACTTAAGTTTAACAGCCATATTGAGCCCCAAAAGTCAGGAAACTATCAGTCCTTCATCCCAGTTTGTTCAGGAAACCCCAGAAATATCTGCAACTTCTATTAGCCAGACAGAATGTGAGACCCCTCAAGCAGTTGGTCCTGTACATGACAAATCTGTTGTTTCAGAGCCAATCATAGCTTCATCACAAGTCACTATAAAAATAGACTCAGAAGAACCTTGTGCTCTGACACAGTCAAAAAATGTTTCTGAATCAGAAATTAACCCTGTTCCACAGGTTACTCAAGTCAGATCTAAGGTTCTTGATTCATCAGAGTGTGTCAAAGCTAACCGTGAACCCCTTAGCCCTAACCAATCATCTCCTGAGTCATGTTTATCTGATGAAGTTGACCTAGGAAGTAAATCAAGATCTGATCAAAATGAGAATTCAACTCCCACTTCTGTTGCAGCAGACCATCCACCTGAGCCTTCTCTAGCAGAAACAAATTGTCTTGTCCATCCACATTTAATCACCCATGCATCCCAAACAGAAACAATTACATCTCCTCAAGAATTGCATAGACCAATTACGGTTCCCTCTGAACCTAAGCTGACAGGACCAGTAAGCTCATCTTCTGTTGAAACAGTGTCGTGTTCTTCCTTGACTGAGTCAGTTGGATCAGTTTTGCCATCGTCAGAGACTCTATCAGCTGTTGGCCCTTTGTGTGAGGAAGCTAATATTTCTCAGGACATGTTTGCTGCTGTTAAATCAGAAAACGTTTCTGTTCCACAGGCGACTGGCGAGGAACCAAAAGTTCTTGATTCATCACAAGACCAAGCTGACAGTTCGGCTCCTGATCTTAACGATGCATCATCTGAGTCATGTGTACCTGATGAAACTGACTTAGAAAGTAAATCTGATCAAAATGAGAATATAACTCCTACTTCCTCTGCAGCAGACCATCCATCTGAGCCTTCTCTGGTGGAAACAAACTCTCTTGCCCATCCAGACATACCCACCCATGCATCGCAATCAGGAACAATTACATCTCTAGAATCTCAAGGACAAATGCCTCCTTCTGAACACAAGATGGCTGGACCTGTAACCCTGTGTTCTGTTGAAATAGTATCAAGTTCTCCCAATACTGAGTCAGTTCTGTCAGTTTCGTCCCATGAACAACCTTTGCACAGCCCCCCCGACACTGACACTCTTCCAGTGCAGGTTACAACTGACTCATTCAAAACTCCACTGATCCTACCAGTAGAAACTTGTAGTCCAACTGAGCCTCCCTCAGAAGTCCATATAGAACCTGACTCTGTGCCTTCTGAAACCCAACCTTCAGAGCCACCTGTGCCTGCTCCAAATGAAAATATGAACACAAAGAATGAAGAAAGCCAAGAGGCTGAAATGCATGATGCAAGGGAAAAAACTGATGACAATGAACCCACAGATAAGGTCAATACAACCACTGGTCTACAATCAACCTTCAGTGAGAAAGCAGCTGATCAAGTAAGGCAAAATAACTGCTCTGACCTGCATGAGTTGACTTCAGATGAAGTCATTCCTACATCACCGCAGACCAAGCAGCCAAAATCCAGCCAGTCTCGCTATCACTCATCAACAGCTAATGTGCTGTCAAGCAGCAATCTCAGAGACGACACAAAGCTGCTTCTAGAGCAAATATCTGCTAACAGCCAAAGCAGAAATGATGCCGTAAAAGAGTTTCCTGTGACGGATGACGAGAAAGAAGACAAGGCAGACAAAAATGCTAAAAGGGAGAAAGAAATGGGAATGATGTACCTCAGCAGGGGGCAGTCTAAGACAAACCAGGAGCGTGACAAGATACTGGAGCGGATTCAAAGCATGAGGAAGGAGAGGAAAGTTTACAGCCGATTTGAGGTATGCATTCATTCATTAATAATACTGCCTTACTTTAAATGTACATTTTGTTCTAATAATTTTGTGTCTCCATTACTTTGACAGATGGCTCCTTAATTAGGATCCAAAGAAAGATGAGAGGATGACTAGAGTGTACAGTGTGTCTGAAAGGAACGAAATCTGAAAGGTGAAGTGATGACCAGGATATTTTATCAACAAAGACGAAATGGGCTTTCTTTGAAGGAAGCTATATGGGCGGGTATCCTGTATTAGTGGCACTGAATTTTAAAATGGGCAAAATACAAGAATTAATTCTCTGTCGTGACCATCAAACTATCTTTGCTGTGAGTGTCTCATGTTGCTACGAGTGTGAAAATACATGGACTGAGAATACGTGTGAATGTGTGTGATCAAATATATTTTTACTGACTGCATGGGTTAAGTGCAATGTTTCACAGGTTGTTTGTCAGATCAGGTCTGTCCTTAGGTTTGTTTTTACAACACTGTCTACACGTTTTTGATTGCTGGTTTTAGGACACATCTTAATTCTAAAAGATTGAGATAGTCAGTTTGTAAAATTGTAATATACTGTGAATAATACTGTAGTAATCCTCTAGTAATCCCATTACAACAAAGGAAGTTACACAAAGATGTTGATCCTCGCATGTGTTCGTGAAACAAGTGGATGTGTACATTCATATCCATGCTGGGCTGTTGTTAATCACGTGTGACTAAATTCTTACCAATTCGTTTTATGAAATGGAAATGATGAACAAACCGAAATGTTTTGACAATATTGGCTGAATCACTTTCCATTATGTATGTTGTAATACATTTTACTTTTCATATTTCCAGTTGTAATAAATTTTGAAGCTGCAAAGGGTTTACAAAAATTAACTCACCCAAATGATTTTATTTTATTCTGATGACTCCTCTTAGAGCAAACATCAAAGATGTGTTGCTTTATTATTTTAGCCATGTAAACGATTTCATGCTTGGAATCCACAAGGTGTCAATGACAAAATATGGATTTGTTTTTGGTAATTTACTTGAAATAACACTCTAATTATTCTGTGCGTGTGCCTTCTTAATTAAAGCATTCCACACATGTACACTGAATCACTCAATTATGAAACCCTAAAAATGATTTAATGTAAAAGGACTTATGCAATTATACAGCAAGTTTAGAGTCTGACTGACCACTAAAAGTGCTGTACAGCACAAGTCAGCACTCACCTGTTCACTTAGTCATACATTGGATGCACATTACACCATACAAGTCACCACCTGCACATCAGGAAAGTAGAGCATTCACACAAACTCTCACACACCAATGGGAACAAATTGTAGTTCAAGGACACTTTAGTATGTAGACTCAATGGGCTGAGGATGGAGCCACTGACCTGCTGAGTGGGGAGTGCTCCTCCTTTTGAGCCACTCGTATCTATGGGCAAGGTGTTTTATCTAAGTATTGGATTTGTGATGCATTCAGCACTTGTTATGAACCTGCCAATAAATCTTTTAACAGTTGTGGGTTTCTGACTCCTGTGTGCCTAATGCTTTTTTAATTCTAACAACATGTGTGACTTGTGTGAGAAAGGTCAAATTAAAAGTTCTATATTATATGTTATAACTTGACAGCAGGTATTTTATTGACAATGGCAGCTTCTATATACGCCTCCTTGAGTCATCACCTTATCGTGGTGGAGGGGTTTGTGTGTCCCAATGATCCTAGGAGCTAAGTTGTCTGGGGCTTTCTGCCCCTGGTAGGGTCACCCATGGCAAACAGGTCCTAGGTCAGGGACCGGACAAAGGACGGCTCATAGACCCCCTAATGATGAACAAAAACAATGGACCACGTTTTCCCTTGCCCGGACGCGGGTCACCGGGGTCCCCCTCTGGAGCCAGGCCTGGAGGTGGGGCTCGAAGGCGAGCGCCTGGTGGCCTGGCCTGCACCCATGGGGCCTGGTCGGGCGCAGCCCGAAAGGACAACGTAGGTCCCCCTTCCCATTTGCTCACCCCCTGTGGGAGGGACCATAGGGGTCGGGTGCACTGTGACCTGGGCGGTGGCCGAAGGCGGGGACCTTGGCGATCCGATCCCCGGCTACAGAAGCTGGCACTTGGGACGTGGAATGTCACCCCTCTGAAAGGGAAGGAGCCCGAGCTTGTGTGGGAGGTTGAGAAGTTCCGACTAGATATATTCGGGCTCACCTCCACACACAGCTTGGGTTCTGGTACCAGTCCTCTCGAGAGGGGTTGGACTCTTCCACTCTGGAGTTGCCCATGGTGAGAGACGCCGAGCAGGTGTGGGTATACTCATAGTCCCCCGGCTTGGTGCCTGTACGTTGGGGTTCACCCCAGTGGATGAGAGGGTAGCCTCCCTCCGCCTTCGGGTGGGGGGACGGGTCCTGACTGTTGTTTGTGCTTATGCACCAAACAGCAGTTCAGAGTACCCACCCTTTTTGGAGTCCTTGGAGGGGGTGCTGGAGAGCGCTCCCACTGGGGACTCCATAGTTCTGCTGGGGGACTTCAATGCTCACGTGGGCAATGACAGTGAGACCTGGAAGGGCGTGATTGGGAGGAACGGCCCCCCTGATCAGAACCCGAGTGGTGTTCAGTTATTGGACTTCTATGCTCGTCACGGACTGTCCATAATGAACACCATGTTCGGACATAAGGGTGTCCATATGTGCACTTGGCACCAGGACACCCTAGGCCGCAGTTCGATGATCGACGTTGTGGTCGTGTCATTGGACTTGCGGCCGCATGTCTTGGACACTCGGGTGAAGAGAGGGGCGGAGCTGTCAACTGATCACCACCTGGTGGTGTGTTGGCTCCGATGGTGGGGGAAAATGCTGGTCCGACCTGGCAGACCCAAACGTATTGTGAGGGACTGCTGGGAACGCCTGGCGGAAACACCTTTCAGAAGGAGTTTTCAATTCCCACCTCTGGCAGAACTTCACTCACGTTCCGGGTGAGGCGGGGGACATTGAGTCTGAGTGTACCATGTTCCGCGTCTCCATTGTCGAAGCTTCCGAACGCAGCTGTGGCCGTAAGGTGGTCGGTGCCTGTTATGGCGGCAACCCCAGAACCTGCTGGTGGACATTGGCGGTAAGGGATGCCATCAAGCTGAAGAAGGAGTCCTATCAGGCCTTTTTGGCCTGTGGGACTCCTGAGGCAGCTGATGGGTACCGGCTGGCCAAGCGGTATGCAGCTTTGGTGGTTGCTGAGGCAAAAACTCAGGCGTGGGAGGAGTTCGGTGAGGCCTTGGAGGACGACTTCCAGACGGCTTCGAGGAGATTCTGGTCCACCATCAGATGTCTCAGGAGGGGGAAGCAGTGCAGCATCAACACTGTATAGTGGGGATGGGGTGCTGCTGACCTCAACTCGGGACGTTGTGACTCGGTGGGGAGAGTACTTCGTAGACCACCTCAATTCCAGCGACATGCCTTCCCGTGAGGAAGCAGAGTCTGGGTTCTCTGAGATGGGCTCTCCTATCTCTGGGGTTGAGGTCACCGAGGTGGTTAAAAAGCTCCTCGGTGGCAGGTTCCTGGGGGTGGATGAGATAGATAGATAGATAGATAGATAGATAGATAGATAGATAGATAGATAGATAGATAGATAGATAGATAGATAGATAGATAGATAGATACACAGATAGGTAGATAGATAGATAGATACTTTAATAATCCCAAGGGAAATCCGGGGTGACATCTGCTCACAGAGATACAAGTAAACAATAAATACACATAACAGTGACGAAATTGGCACAGACAAAGATGTCACATAAGTTTTACATGATTAACATAATGACATAATTATACAACAGAAAAACAGAAGAACCTAACGTAAAAAGGAAGTGTAGGAACATGAAAGAAGCGTGACAAGAAAGGATGGATGAACCGGGCTGTAAGACGAGCAGTAAATCAACACTAGGGACCCCCACAGAGTATCCCACAGTGCACCCCCAGTGCGTGCCAGGCCCCCTAGTCTACCCCTTCTCTGCCGCCCTTGATGACCCTGCGGCTTCGGGCCCCCTCCTTCTGAGGGAGTGGTTGTGCCCCCTGATGGCATGAGGCACAAAGGAGGACCTTAGTCTCTCAGTGGAGGAGCTTGGTGACAGCAGTCTGCCACTGCTAGGTGAAGGTAGATCCGCCCAGAGTTCTTAAAAGCTCTGGATGTTGTGGGGCTGTCCTGGTTGACATGCCTCTACAACATCACGTGGACACCGGGGACAGTGCCTATGGATTGGCAGACTGGGGTGGTGGTCCCCCTTTTAAAGAAGAGGGACCACCTTCCGGTCCCCCTTCTTAAAAAGGGGGACCGGAGGGTATTTTCCAACTACAGGGGGATCACACTCCTCAGCCTCCCTGGCAAGGTCTATTCAGGGGTTATGGAGAGGAAGGTCCATTGGATTTGTCGGATTTGTTTCCAGTGAGGGTTGGACTCCGCCAAGGCTGCCCTTTGTCACAGATTCTATTCATAACATTTATGGACAGAATTTCTAGGCGCAGCCAAGGGTTTGTTGGCCTCAGTATTGCGTCTCTGCTTTTTGCAGATGATGTTGTGCTGCTGGCTTCATCAAGCCATGATCTCCAACTCTCACTGGAGCGGTTCGCAGTCGAGTGTGAAGCGGTTGGGATCAGAATCAGCACCTCCAAATCTGAGACCATGGTCCTCAGTCAGAAAAGGGTGGAGTGCCCTCTCCGGGTTGGGGATGAGATCCTGCCCCAAGTGGAGGAGTTCAAGTATCTCGGGGTCTCGTTCACGAGTGAGGGTATGATGAAACGGGAGATCGACAGGTGGATCGGTGCAGCATCTGCAGTGATGCAGACTCTGTATCAGTCCGTCGTGGTGAATAAGGAGCTGAGCCGAAAGGCAAAGCTCTGGATTTACCGGTTGATCTACGTTCCTGCCCTCACCTATGGTCACGAGCTGTGGGTTGTGACCGAAAGAACGAGATCCCGGATACAAGCGGCCAAATGAGTTTCCTCTGCAGGGTGTCCGGGCTCTCCCTTAGAGATAGGGTGAGAAGTTCGGTCATCCCAGAGAGACTCAGAGTTGAGCTGCTGCTCCTCCGCATCGAGAGGAGCCAGATGAGGTGGCTCGGGCATCTGGTTAGGATGCCTCCTGGATGCCTCCCTGGTGAGGTGTTCTGGGCATGTCCTACCGGGAGGAGGCCCTGGGGACGACCCAGGACACACTGGAGAGATGATGTCTCCAGGCTGGCCTGGGAGCGCCTTGGGATTCTCCCGGAGGAGCTGGACGAAGTGGCTAGGGAGAGGGAAGTCTGGGCTTCCCTGCATAAGCTGCTGCCCCCGCGACCCGAGCCCGGATAAGCGGAGAAAGATGGATGGATGGATGGATGGCAGCTTCCATATTGTTCATTTTATTCAAATTATTCAGATTAGTCACTGCTCTAAATATCACCCCTCTTAAAAAGATTATATTTGCATATCGGTCTGTAGAAGAGATCCAATGTTTTTACACTGATAAGGTTCTGTCCTATGAAGCCACTTTATAACTAAAGCTAGCAGGCTAGTTTCAAGGCTGAAATGTATGTGACAAAGAAATAAAACCCCAACACCCTACATTATAATAAACTTTACACCCAGCTTCTCTTAGTCAAGTCAAAAACAGGATTGGAGATTGATGGTGGAATAAATATTAATGGAATAAAGACTGAGCTAAAACCGACTGAACCTTAAGTATATGTAAGTGTGTGTGTGTGTGTGTGTGTGTGTGTGTGTGTATATATATATATATATATATATATATATATATATATATATATATATATATATACATTCCAACAACTCCGTATTCTCCTCCCTGTCCATGTGTGTCTTGTTCCAGTAGCCCATTTCTCATCAGATTGCCCTGGTTCCCTAGCATCTGACGCGGACCTTGTTAACCCGGGCAACGTCCGATCCGGTATGACTCTGTCATTATTGTGTTCACTCATATTTTTGAGGTAGGCTCGTATAGCATTAAGGGTCTTGCCTAAGGACCCTCACTGGATAGTGCCCGCCATGTCTGGGGTTCGAAACCACGCCCACGCCCTCCTGCATTCCAGACCACGCCCTCCTGCATTCCACACCACGCCCCTTTCTGCATTTGTGTACTTTGACTGGATAGTGTTTGTCCCGACCAGGATTCGAACCGACAACCTCTTGCATATATATATATATATATATATATATATATATATATATATATATATATATATATATATATATATATTTAAATATATATATATATATATAGCAGCTGGATAGTACAGTGGTTAAAAAAAAAAATATATATATATATATATATATATATATTATATATAAATGTCCCTCTCACCCTTTCAGGGTGGTATCTGTGTGTCATCCTTGGGTCCTCTACCAGAGGCCTGGGAGTCTGAGGGTTCTGGCAGTATCTTAGCTGTTCCTAGGACTGCGCTCTTCTGGACTGAGGCTTCAGATGTTGTTCCAGGAATCTGCTGGAGCCACTCTTCCAGTTTGGGGGTCACTGCCCCAAGTGCTCCTACTACCGCGGGGACCACTTTAACCTTAACCTTCCACATCTGTTCCAGCTGTTCTTTCAACCCTTGATATTTCTCAATCTTTTCGTGTTCCTTCTTCCTGATGTTGGTGTCAGCTGGAATCGCCACATCTATCACCACTGCTCTCTTCTGCTCTTTGTCCATCACCACTATGTCAGGTTTGTTAGCCAGTAGCTGTTTGTCGGTCTGGAAGCTGAAGTCCCACAGGATCTTAGCCTTGCCATTCTCAACCACCTTCGGTGGTATGTCCCATTGGGATTTGGGTACTTCTAGTCCATACGGGCTTCTGCTGTCTAAGGCATTCACTGAGCAGTTCATCTGTTGGGGCCATCTTCCTGATGTACTCTTGGATTTTTGATGTCTCATCCTGGACAGTGGCCCTGATGCTCACTAGTCCTCGGCCTCCCTCTTTCCGCTTAGTGTACAGCCTCAGGATGCTGGACTTGGGGTGAAACCCTCCATGCATGGTGAGGAGCTTTCTAGTCTTGATATCTGTGGCTTCTATCTCCTCCTTTGGCCAGCTTATGATCCCAGCGGGGTATCTGATGACCGGCAGTGCATACATGTTGATGGCTCGGACCTTGTTCTTGCCATTCAGCTGACTTCTCAGGACTTGCCTTACTCTCTGGAGGTATTTGGCTGTGGATGACTTCCTTGCGGCCCCTGTGGGATTCCAAGGTATTTGTAGCTGTCCTTGATGTCTTCTATCCTGCCCCCTGGTAGGTTGACCCCTTCAGTTCTGATCATCTTGCCTCTTCTTGATACCATCCGGCCACATTTGTCTAATCCGAATGACATCCCTATGTCGTCGCTGTAGATCCTGGTGGTGTGGATCAGTGAGTCAATTTCTCGCTCATTCCTGGCATACAGCTTGATGTCATCCATGTAGAGGAGATGGCTGATTGTTGTCCCGCTTCGGAATCGGTATCCGTAGCCACTCTTTGTGATGATGTGACTGAGGGGGTTCAGGCCTATGCAGAACAACAGTGGTGATAGTGCATCCCCTTGGTATATGCCGCACTTGATGTTAACTTGGGCAATTGGCTTGGAGTTAGTCTCCAGGGTTGTCTTCCACTTCCCCATTGAGTTCTTGATGAAGGCTCTTAGTGTCCTGTTGATCTTATACAGTTCCAGACATTCCAGTATCCACGTGTGTGGCATTGAGTCGTAGGCTTTCTGGTAGTCAATCCAGGCGGTGCACAAGTTGGTCTGTCTATTCTTACAGTCTCTGTGTACTGCTCTGTCCACCAGTAGCTGGTGCTTGACTCCCCTGGTGTTACTACCAACTCCTTTCTGTGTCCCACTCATGTATTGATCCATGTGCCTACTCATCTTAGCTGCCATCATGCCTGACAGGAGCTTCCATGTTGTACTGAGACAGGTTATTGGCCGGTAGTTGGATGGGGTAGATTCCTTCTGTGGGTCCTTCATGATCAGGACTGTCCTGCCTTCAGTCAACCATTCTGGGTGCGTCCCATCCCTTAGCAGCTGGTTCATCTGTGCTGCTAGACGCTTGTGGAGTGCTGTCAGCTTCTTTAGCCAGTATGTATGGATCATATCCGGGCCCGGTGCTGACCAACTCTTCATCTTTGACACTCTTTCTTGGATGTCTGCCATTGAGATGGTTACTGGTTCTTGTTCTGGGAGGCAGCTGTGGTCAGTCCTCAGGTCCACTAGCCACTGGGCATCGGTGTTGTGTGATGCTTTTCTTTCCCATATGCCCTTCCAGTATTTCTCCACCTCAGCTCTTGGTGGGTCTGGCCGGATGCTATTTCCCTGCCACTGAGAGTACACCTTTGCTGGTTGAGTGGAGAAGGTCTTGTTTATTCTCCTGGCCTCAATCTCCTTGGTGTATCGCTTCAGTTGGGTAGCCAGAGCCGTTAGTCTCTGTTTGGCAGTTTCGAGTGCTTCAGGTATGGAGAGCTTGCTGTATTTCCTGGTTGCCCCTTTATTCACCATGTTCCCCTTCTGTAGCTCGGCTAGCTGGCTGACTTCTCTCCGTGTCGCCTTTATCTCCAGGTTTCCATTTGGGTCACGATCTTCCTTCGCAGGTCAGCAGCTCTTGTATTGAGGTTGTGTATGTCTCTTGGGGCTTGGTACCCAATCACGGATTGTGGGGGGGGGGTGATATCCCCCCGCTGACCTGGCGTCCTGGCTCCCCCTTGCCGTAGCATTGTTGTAGTATTTCATCGATCTCTAGTTGTGACAGCAGTTTTCAGTTACGGATGTTGGAACACTGGGCTAACAGCTGTTTCTTTGTTAGCCTTGATTGTGGGTTTCGAAGCATCCATCGGTCCCACATCCGCCCCATATATCCCCTCTCTCTGGGATTACTTGTGTAGTAGCATTCCAACAACTCCGTATTCTCCTCCCTTGTCCATGTGTGTCTTGTTCCAGTAGCCCATTTCTCATCAGATTGCCCCGGTTCCCTAGCATCTGACGCGGACCTTGTTAACCCGGGTGACGTCCGAGCCGGTATGACTCTGTCATTATTGTGTTCACTCATATTTTTGAGGCAGGCTCCTATATATCATTAAGGGTCTTGCCTAAGGACCCTCACTGGATAGTGCCCACCATGTCTGGGGTTCGAAACCACGCCCACGCCCTCCTGCATTCCAGACCACGCCCCTTTCTGCATTTGTGTACGTTGACTGGATAGTGTTTTGTCCCGACCAGGATTCGAACCCACAACCTCCTGCATTCATGTCAGTTGACTTATATATATATATATATATTGACCTATATACTGTATATATATATATATATGTATATATATATATATATATGTGTGTGTGTGTGTGTGTGTGTGTGTGTGTGTGTGTGTGTGTGTGTGTGTGTGTGTGTAATGTTTTTTGTTGGGGTATATACTGTATATACACCTACTGTATATAAATACACACAATATATGTACAGCATATTCACACACATAACATCTATGTACAGCATGTACAGTACATATAGAACATTTGATTTTACATCAATGTAAACATTTATATAGTTATATAAAATCAAAAATATGAAATTAAACATAGTAATTACAAGATAGAAGAGTGTGATAAGTGCAGTGCAAACTGAAGCTGGTCTGTTTTTTGACCACACTGTTTTTTGACCAGTCCAATCAGAGTTTCATAGTGAAATAACTCACTACACACTCAGCTTTTTGTCAACCAACTGCCCCAAAAGAATAAACCACTGAGTGTGAGTCAAAAGGCTCTTCTCAACACTGCAGCCTTTGTGAAATCATGTATATCACAAAATTCCAGCGAAACACGTCATTATCTTGACTAGCAATTGTCAAGTAATCTTCCAATTAATTGACAATTGGAAGATTGTCAATTAATTGGCCTTGACTATTAATTGACAGTCTTCCAATTAATTGTCAAGGCTAATTAATTGGAAGATGATGCTATGAAGCTGTAACTCTGGAAGGATGGGTGGTTGTTTATGTCACAGTTTGGTAGGCAGCTCTTGTGATGGACTTGAAGATGCTGCAAAATGGAAAAGAAGATAAAGACTCATTTGCTAAAGTGAGCACACATGCAGGATCCCTAAGATTATAATTTGACTGTAAAAGCCAGCTACTAGAAATTGAAATCACTTTGGTGTCATTATTAAATATTATATATATATATATATATATATATATATATATATATATATATATATATATATATATATATATATATATGAGAAACGTGTTAAACGTTCTTTCATTAAGACCACCTTTTTTATTTTAATTCATACATTTATCATTCAATCCAAACAACCTTTCTTATTTTAATCTTCTTTTTCATTTATAATTTAATTTTATCTCAGAGGTCTTTTGCTTCAGTAGGTGGCCCTGTGAGAATGTAGCCGCAAGAGGACACAAGCCAGTGTCTTATTGTGCCGGTCCCAAGCCCGGATAAATACAGAGGGTTGCGTCAGGAAGGGCATCCGGCGTAAAACTTTTGCCAAATCAAAGATGCGAATCAAACCTATGACTTCCATACCGGATCGGTCGAGGCCTGGGTTAAAAACGACCGCCATCGGCGCTGTTGACCTACAGGGCGCCGGTGGAAATTGGATTACTGTTGGTCGAAGAAGGAGAGGAGGAAGTGCGTTCGCTCGAAGAAAGAGAAGAGGAACACCAAGAGTATAGGACTAAGAGTAGGGACGTTGAATGTTGGAACTATGACAGGAAAAGGTAGAGAGTTGGTTGACATGATGCAGAGGAGGAAGGTAGACATACTGTGTGTACAGGAGACCAGGTGGAAAGGTAGCAAGGATAGAAGTTTAGGAGCAGGGTTCAAGTTGTTCTATCATGGTATAGATGGGAAGAGAAATGGAGTAGGAGTTATCTTGAAGGAGGAGTTTGTTAGGAATGTCCTGGAGGTAAAAAGAGTGTCAGATAGAGTGATGAGTCTGAAGCTAGAAATAGAAGGTGTGATGTTCAATGTTGTTAGCGGGTATGCTCCACAGGTAGGATGTGAGCTAGAGGAGAAGGAGAAATTCTGGTCAGACTTTGCTTAAGTGATGCAAAGCATGCCTAGAAGTGAGAGAGTTGTCATTGGAGCAGACTTCAATGGACATGTCGGTGCAGGAAACAGAGGTGATGAGGAGGTGATGGGCAGGTTTGGTATCCAGGAGAGGAACGCAGAAGGACAGATGGTAGTTGACTTTGCAAAAAGGATGGAAATGGCCGAAGTGAATACTTTCTTCCAGAAGAGACAGGAACATAGAGTGACCTATAAGAGTGGCGGTAGGAGCACACAGGTAGACTACATCTTGTGTAGACAGTGTAACCTGAAAGAGATCAGTGACTGCAAAGTAGTGGCAGGTGAGAGTGTAGCCAAACAGCATAGGATGTTGGTGTGTAGGATGACTCTGGTGGTGAGGAAGATCAAGAGGGCAAAGGCAGGGCAGAAGACGAAATGGTGGAAGCTGAAAAAGGAAGAGTGTTGCATGACTTTTAGGAAGGAGTTAAGACAGGCTCTGGGTGGTCATGAGGTGCTTCCAGATGACTGGACACCTACAGCTAATGTGATCAGGGAGACAGATAGGAGAGTACTTGGTGTGTCATCTGGAAGGAAAGTAGATAAGGAGACTTGGTGGTGGAATGAGGAGGTACAGGAGTGTATACAGAGAAAGAGGTTAGCTAAGAGGAAGTGGGACACTGAGAGGACTGAGGAGAGTAGACAGGAGTACAGGGAGATGCAGCGTAAGGTGAAGGTAGAGGCATCAAAGGCCAAAAAAGAAGCTTATGATGACTTGTATGCTAGGTTGGACAGTAAGGAGGGAGAGACTGATCTATACCAGTTGGCAAGACAGAGAGATAGAGATGGGAAGGACGTGCAGCAAGTTAGGGTGATTAAGGATAGGGATGGAAGTCTATTGACAGGTGCCAGTAGTGTGATGGGAAGATGGAAAGAGTACTTTGAAGAGTTGATGAACGTGGAAAATGAGAGTGAACAAAGACTAGAAGAGGTGACTGTTGTGGACCAGGATGTAGCAAATATTAGTCAGGATGAAGTGAGGAGGGCATTGAAGAGGATGAAGAGTGGAAAGGCAGTCGGTCCTGGTGATATACCTGTAGAGGTATGGAAGTGTCTAGGAGAGGTGGCAGTAGAGTTTCTGACTAGGTTGTTCAACAGGATCTTAGATAGTGAGAAGATGCCTGAGGAATGGAGGAGAAGTGTGCTGGTGCCCATTTTCAAGAACAAGGGAGATGTGCAGAGTTGTGGCAACTACAGAGGAATAAAGCTGATGAGCCATACAATGAAGTTATGGGAGAGAGTAGTGGAAGCTAGACTAAGGGCAGAAGTGAACATTTGTGAGCAGCAGTATGGTTTCATGCCAAAAAAGAGTACTACAGATGCAGTATTTGCTTTGAGGATGTTGATAGAGAAGTACAGAGAAGGCCAAAGGGAGCTGCATTGTGTTTTTGTAGATCTGGAGAAAGCTTATGACAGGGTGCCCAGAGAGGAACTGTGGTATTGTATGAGGAAGTCTGGAGTGGCAGAGAAGTATGTTAGAGCGGTCCAGGACATGTATGAGGAATGTAAGACAGTGGTGAGGTGTGCTGTAGGTGTGACAGAGGAGTTCAAGGTGGAGGTGGGACTGCATCAGGGATCAGCTCTGAGCCCCTTCTTGTTCGCTATGGTGATGGACAGGCTGACAGACGAGGTTAGACAGTAATCTCCATGGACTATGATGTTTGCAGATGACATTGTGATCTGTAGTGAGAGCAGGCAACAGGTGGAGGAGAAGCTAGAGAGGTGGAGGTTTGTCCTGGAAAGGAGAGGAATGAAGGTTAGCCGCAGTAAGACAGATTACATGTGTGTGAATGAGAGGGACCCAAGTGGAAGAGTGAGGTTAGAGGGAGAAGAGATCAAGAAGGTGGAGGATTTTAAGTACTTAGGCTCAACAGTCCAGAGCAATGGAGAGTGTGGAAAAGAGGTGAAGAAGCGTGTACAGGCAGGATGGAACGGGTGGAGGAAAGTGTCAGGTGTGATGTGTGATAAAAGAGTTTCAGCTAAAATGAAAGGAAAGGTGTACAAAACTGTGGTGAGACCAGCAATGTTGTTTGGCCTAGAGACAGTGTCACTGAAGAAAAGACAGGAGACAGAGCTGGAGGTAGCAGAGATGAAGATACTGAGGTTCTCTTCCGGGGTGACCAGGAAGGATAGGATCAGGAATGAGTACATCAGAGGGACAGCACATGTTAGAGGTTTTGGAGATAAAGTCAGAGAGGCCAGACTGAGATGGTTTGGACATGTCCAGAGGAGAGATAGTGAATATATTGGTAGAAGGATGCTGAGTTTTGAACTGCCAGGCAGGAGGCCTAGAGGAAGACCAAAGAGGAGGTTTATGGATGTAATGAGGGAAGACATGAAGATAGTTGGTGTGAGAGAAGAGGATTCAAAGGACAGGGTTAGATGGAGGAAATTGATTCGCTGTGGCGACCCCTGAAGGGAGAAGCCGAAGGAAAAGAAGAAGAAGAGGTGGCCCTGTGAGGAAAAACTTTAAAAAAGTGATCACATTGGTTCGTTTCAGTGTTAAGCTGAGGTCCATGTGTTATGAAGCTACAATTTATAGGCAAGAACAGTAATGTGATGAGATTTATTAATTTTATGTTAAATTATACAGCATATAGTGTTTCCAGATTAAGTCTGAATGGTTTAGATCATTAGTATGTGCGTTTTTGATTGATAATCTGTAATTTCATGATTTTGTTTTCACTATGTAATAGTGAAATGGACATTTCATGTGTAGTAATTTAATGCAGCAATTATCTTTTAATAAGCTAACTGTCAAAAGTTGCACTTTACCTTGATCCTGGAAAAAAAAATAAAACGGTACAGTTAATAGAGTTTGAACAGATTTATATCAGCCCTGTTATGTTATGCATGCTGGGTGTTTTTGATACCCTGAGATTCTGGACCCTGGATTTGGAATGATTCTCTCCCTGACGAGGAGATGGCGAGCTACCCGAGTGAGCATCTGGACTAAGGAGGGACCTTCCCATTCTTCATGCACTGTGTGAGCATCTGGACTAAGGATAATATTGTAATAATGCTCCTTCTTCTCCTCCTGGCTATGATGGGGATGATGATACAGCACAGTTTCCAGTTATTCAATTCCCCAAACAGAAGTGAGACCAATAATGATGTTAATAATCTACAGAGCAGAACTAGAATGGAGATACGGAGTGGTCCTGGACGTCACTGAACTCTTCCACAGGCTGGATTCACACTAACAGACCTTTTCCAGCTCCTACAGCTCCATTGACAGCCAAAGGTGCTGAAGGCCCACCAGGCCTGAGACAACTAACTATCACTTTCTCCCATCTCACAGAAAAACAGGCGGATGTCTCCAGAGAAATGGATGTGTGTGAAAGTGTTGTGGCTGAAAGTAACAAAACAAAAATGCTCTGAACCTAGGTGGACAGGTCCCTTCCAAGTGACTGAGCGAATGGGAACTGCAGTCCGTTTGCTGGGAAAGGGGGACACATGTTGCCACACTTCATCTACCAGACCAGCCAGAGCCGACCAAGGATCTGCTCTCCCTCCACCGGCTGGTGAAGGTGCCACTCCAGACCCTGATCTGAAAACAGAGGTTGCAGCCCTTGCAACCCCAGAGAGTTCCTCGGCTGAGGAACCAACAAAGGCAACGGCCTCAACTGAGAACATCGTGTGTTGAGTCGTTGAGGACATCGGTTGTTTTGGTCTGAGAGGAAAAGATCCAGACAACTCATCCCAGAGGAAAAGATCCAGACAACTCATCCCAGAGGAAAAGATCCAAACAACTCATCCCAGAGGAAAAGATGAGTGAGGCGTCCATCTACAACGCCCACAGCGGCGGTGGGGACTCCTGCCAGAACTCACCCACCGGTGTGAAGGGAAGTCTGACTACAAAGGGGGGTGGATGTATAGATTCCACTCGTCTTGATGTCAGTGAAGCAGGGAGATCCTCACACCATTAGGGGTTGGGCTCTGGGGGAATGTCTTTATTGCCATGCAGCCAAGTACGGGACGAGGACACTGTGAAGGACTGATAACTTTGTGTCACCAATAAGTTTTCAGTGATAATTCATAAACTCACTGCTACATATTGTTCAGTTTTTCCAGTAATCTTTGTTTTTTAGTAATCAGAATGTCATAATGCATCTATAGATGAAAGGGTCATGTTCAAATGTTTTCGAGGCTACTAAGGTTGGATTGTCTTCTCTGCAGGCTAAGAAAGCGATCGCTCAGTGAGGGTCACGGAGGAATTTTTCCCCAAGAATGTAATCATCGGGGTTTTCGCCTCCGTCTGTAGTGAAGAATAGTAAGATAGTAGCCATAGATCTGAGCCATCTTTGTTAAAAATTGGGTTGTTGCATTTTATTAAATTTCCCAGTTTTGGTCCATGGCTTAAAAGCCATGGAAGGGGGGTATGTGGTGGAAAGTTTTTAATACAATAAAATAATATTGTAAAACAATATCATCTAAGTGAACCAAAAATCTGGATTGTTGTGTGTGTCATATTATTCAGCTCTTGTGAAGGTGGCCCCAGGATGTCTCGAGGTCATGAAGACGCTGCATGAAAATAATTCCTGTTAGACCATATTTGGAAATGCTTGCATGACTGTGGGTATCCTTGAAGAAGTTAGACACTGACAGAAGCAGCTAGCCAGATCATTTCAGACACTGTACCTGAAATTAGAATGTATGTTTCTGCACAGGGTCATCCAGAGAATGTCTGCAGCAGATCCTCACAGGGTTCGCGTGACTAATTATATTATGTCATCAAATAGTTTTGTGAAACTGTCGACTTGATATTGTCGGTAACGTCTGGAGGTCATGACGTACCAACTGAAAGCCCATAAAGAACTGGTTGAAAGCAGATGGCCGAGGTTAATACCTCCCCCTAGTCACACCTTTAGGGTATAAAAAGATATGTGATTCATTATTTTAGTTTGTATTTGAAGTTTTCATCTACCCAGAGTACTCTGCAACAACACACCGGAGGACTTTTTCATCGTCCCCAGAGCTCTCATCATGCTTAGATAAGTATTTGTTGAACTTGTCTGTTTGTTGAACCTGTCTGTCTGTCAATATCATCGATGATGTTATTGGACTCATACTCAACCTATTGATGATATTATTGTACTGCTACTCAACCTAAACATGATTTGAATTGACAAATAAATATCTTGTATTTTACACTGTCTCCTGTCCTTAAGAAAAACGAAATCCCCACCACACACCTTCCCATTCTTCATGCGCTGTCCTGTCAGAGTGGTAGGGCTGGGGAAAGGGACTTCCTGGGACAGTTGAACTGAACTATTTTTGGGAAAAATATTTTATTTCATTAAGAGTGCACCCAGTAAAAAAACAAAATACAATTTCAAACAACAACTAAAGTGAATGCTGGCAGTGGTTATAAATTGTTTATCTCTTGTGTTAATACAGTGTTGCTGAAACTGACCCGTGTGTTCTCTTTTTTACTCATTGCGTGTCCAACCTTTTTCCAACTTAGCCCTACGAACCTAGTGTGTACTTTACCTGTAAAGGGGGTTACATATATATATATTACATCATACTTAGAAAAGTCATTCAAATTAATTCTGAAGCTTCATGAGTAATAATGATCAGTTAATCAAAAAACAAATGACCACATCTTGTCACAGCTCCAGGCAGACCTACTGTAATTATCTCCTTTGTGTTTCCTTCTTACTTGACTCTCTTTCCTTCTGCCTTCATTCTATTTTATACTTTATTCTTCTACAAGAGGAAATGAGCATCTGTCAGCATGTCATAGGTGGGTGTAACACCCTGAGTCAACTCATAAGTTTCATGACAATAACTTTTCATAAACTTGTTCATCCACTGGGTGGTGCTTTAGTGGAGTTTACCTTCTAGTCTTGCAGCAGGTCTATTTCCTCTCAATCCTGTGTTTACATCACCATGGTGATGTTGACACAATGGTGATGTAGGCACACTGCAGTGGAAGTTTGCCATCCCACACTACCACATTCATCTGCCTCAAGCCTCTGCTGTACCCTGGAACTGAACATACCACACTACCTGCCTGTTCACTGCTTATATTATGACTCATCCTTGTTTTTGTGCCCTCTTATAAGTTCTTCTGGAAACCAAACTTGACATATCTTACAAAAGAAGTTACTAAAAGACGCCATCGGGATATCAAATCTCACCATGGGTTGATTTGAGTTTTCTCACAACTCATATGTCATTCACTTACCACAAACTACTCCTGACAATTCAGTTACTTCATGTGTAAAAGTTAAAAGCAGCTAGAAGCAGTTAGCAGCTTGCTCCAACATGGCAATAGTAGTCGATCAACCATCATGCAATAGGAATAAATAAATAAATATATGTTATAAATATGTTATATTGTTGTTTACAACAACAGTCCCCAACCTTTTTTGCACCATAGACCGGTTTCATCTAAGACAATATTTTCACAGACTGGCCTTCATTTGCTCGATAATCGTTAATGATGCGAGGACAGCTGTAGTCTCATAATAAATCACCGCAGTGGTCTTATGTCAAATGCAGACATCAACAGACAAAGTACCTTTTGTTCATAGATTAATAAACATTTCTGTAAATGACATTACTGTGTTTATTTTAGATTTAAAACCATTTCTAATAAGAAATAGATATAATAAAATGTCGATACAAGGTTGGAAATGGATGCTGGGTTTTCCAAGCTTTTTAGGCAAGCTCAGGATTCTGCCTGGTTCTAATCTGGAACACTGGCACAGTTGTTAATTGCCTGAATCATACGTTTTAAGCCTCTGTCATTTGTATGGCTGATAACCTCTCACGTGACCAAGACCTGTCAAAAAGCACAGACGCACGTTTTTGTGTCTTTGTCAGTCTGCAAATAAGTCACTTTTCAAAATAAAAAATATTTAGACTGATGATCAATAAAAAAGAAAGATTCAAATGTTCTGTGCGGCCCGGTACCTAATAGACTGCGGCCTGTTACTGTGTCGTGACTCGGTGGTTGGGGACAGCTGGTTTAAAACACATACCTCAGTACACATGATCATTCTGGGAACTACTGTACATCCTCTCTCTCTTGTGGAACACCAGCTTACTATTAAAAGTCGCTCACTGGTGTGACGTCAGGGGAGGCACGGCCTCACCTGCCATCATAAAAGAAAAAAATGGAAAATGGAAGAAATTAATTAAATGGTTATATCAATCCAGTGATGTGAAGATGTGTAGTATGTAGTTATTTTCTGTTTAGTGTCACCAACTTTAGATTATTTTTACTAAAAATCGCTGAATTTTCACATTTACCGCTGAGAAGAGACCTGCGGTGAGGTATAGGCCAGCCGAGCCTCACCATGGATTGCGCAAATGCTAGGCTAGCCATGCTGGCATGCTATACAGTGAGACCATAATTCTATCTCTCTATATGTCGCTATTAAAATGTTTGCTGTAGAACTAAATTTCCATAATTTAGATAATGTATATAATGTACAGTGTTTTTTTGTCAACAACTGCATGGTCCTGAAAACCGCTGGGAATGAGTATATTTAAAAAAAGGCACAAAGTAAGGCACGCAGTTCTCGTGCCTCATCGTAGGGGGCGCTGGCGAACCCAGGGATTCGGTCGAGGGTTCCTCTTCCTCAGCCGCAGAAGAAGTGACAGAAAACTACAATCTATAGTCAGCGAGTCAAGTGCAGCCATTCATTTGTTTTCCGCTCGCCTTGCCTTCATATAAAAATGAAGGGTGACATACCGTATGTCAACTAAAAAAATTTTTTTATGCTTTTGTTCAGAAGAAGCTGTGTGTGGATTTCATTTATAAATAAACAACACATTTTTTTAATCCATCCATCCATCCATTCTCTTCCGCTTATCCGGGGTCGGGTCGCGGGGGCAGCAGCTTAAGCAGGGAAGCCCAGACTTCTCCCTTCTTCTCCCTAGCCACTTCGTCCAGCTCCTCCGGGAGAATCCCAAGGTGTTCCCAGGCCAGCCGGGAGACGTAGTCTCTCCAGCGTGTCCTGGGTCGTCCCCGGGGCCTCCTCCTGGTAGGACGTGCCCGGAACACCTCACCAGGGAGGCGTCCAGGAGGCATCCTGACCAGATGCCCGAGCCACCTCATCTGGCTCCTCTCTATGCGGAGGAGCAGTGGCTCGACTCTGAGTCCATCCCGGATGACTGAACTTCTCAACCTATCTCTAAGGGAGAGCCCGGACACCCAGCGGAGAAAACTCATTTCGGCCGCTTGTATCCGGGATCTCGTTCTTTCGGTCACAACCCACAGCTCGTGACCATAGGTGGGGGCAGGAACGTAGATCGACCGGTAAATCGAGAGCTTTGCCTTTCGGCTCAGCTCAGCTCCTTCTTCACCACGACGGACCGATAGAGTCCGCATCACTGCAGACGCTGCACTGATCCACCTGTCGATCTCCCGTTCCATTGTACCCTCACTTGTGAACGAGACCCCGAGATACTTGAACTCCTCCACTTGGGGCAGGAACTCATCCCCTACCTGGAGAGGGCACTCCACCCTTTTCCGACTGAGGACCATGGTCTCAGATTTGGAGGTGCTGATTCTGATCCCAACCGCTTCACACTCGGCTGCGAACCGCTCCAGTGAGAGTTGGAGATCACGGCTTGATGAAGCCAACAGCACCACGTCATCTGCAAAAAGCAGAGATGCAATACTGAGGCCACCAAGCCGGACACCCTCAACACCTTGGCTGCGCCTAGAAATTCTGTCCATACAAGTTATGAACAGAATTGGTGACAAAGGGCAGCCTTGGCGGAGTCCAGCCCTCACTGGAAACAAATCCGACTTACTGCCGGCATTGCTGACCAAACTCTGACATTGGTTGTACAGGGACCGAACATCCCTTATCAAGGGGTCTGGTACCCCATACTCCCGAAGCACCCCCCACAGAACCCCCTGAGAAACACGGTCGAAAGCCTTCTCCAAGTCCACAAAACACATGTAGACTGGTTGGGCGAACTCCCATGCCCCCTCAAGGACCCTGCGGAGGGTGTAGAGCTGCTTCACTGTTCCACGGCCAGGACGAAAACCACACTGCTCCTCCTGAATCTGAGATTCGACTTCCTGATGGACCCTCCTCTCCAGAACCCCTGAATAGACCTTGCTGAGGAGTGTGATCCCCCTGTAGTTGGAGCACACCCTCCTGTCCCCCTTCTTAAAAAGGGGGACCACCACCCCAGTCTGCCAATCCAGAGGCACTGTCCCCGATGTCCACGTGATGTTGCAGAGGCGTGTCAACCAGGACAGCCCCACAACATCCAGAGCCTTTAGGAACTCCGGGCGGATCTCATCCACCCCTGGAGCCCTGCCACCGAGGAGCTTTTTAACTACCTCGGTGACCTCAACCCCAGAGATAGGACAGCCCGCCTCAGAGAACCCAGACTCTGCTTCCTCATGGGAAGGCGTGTCTGCGGGATTGAGGAGGTCTTCGAAGCATTCTCCCCACCGAGTCACAACGTCCTGAGTTGAGGTCAGCAGCGCCCCATCCCCACTATATACAGTGTTGATGCTGCACTGCTTCCCCCTCCTGAGACGCCTGATGGTGGACCAGAATTTCTTCGAAGCCGTCTTGAAGTCGTCCTCCAAGGCCTCACCGAACTCCTCCCACGCCCGAGTTTTTGCCTCAGCAACCACCAAAGCTGCATTCCGCTTGGCCAGCCGGTACCTATCAGCTGCTTCAGGAGTCCCACAGGCCAAAAAGGCCTGATAGGACTCCTTCTTCAGCTTGACGGCATCCCTTACTGCTGATGTCCACCAATGGGTTCTGGGGTTGCCACCACGACAGGCACCGACCACCTTACGGCCAGAGCTGCGGTCGGCCACCTTGACAATGGAGGTGCGGAACATGGTCCACTCAGACTCAATGTCCCCCGCCTCCCCCGGAACGTGAGTGAAGTTCTGCCGGAGGTGGGAGTTGAAACTCCTTCTGACAGGGGATTCCGCTAGGCGTTCCCAGCAGACCCTCACAATACGTTTGGGTCTGCCTGGTCGGACCGGCATCTTCCCCCACCATCGGAGCCAACACACCACCAGGTGGTGATCAGTTGACAGCTCCGCCCCTCTCTTCACCCGAGTGTCCAAGATATGCGGCTGCAAGTCCGATGACACGACCACAAAGTCGATCATTGAACTGCGGCCTAGGGTGTTGGTGCCAAGTGCACATATGGACACCCTTATGTCTGAACACGGTGTTCGTTATGGACAGTCCATGACAAGCACAGAAGTCCAATAACTGAACATTGCCCACGTGAGCATTGAAGTCCCCCAGCAGAACGATGGAGTCCACAGTGGGAGCGCTCTCCAGCACCCCCTCCAAGGACTCCAAAAAGGGTGGGTACTCTGAACTGCTGTTTGGTGCATACGCACAAACAACAGTCAGGACCCGTCCCACCACCCGAAGGCAGAGGGAGGCTACCCTCTCGTCCACCGGGGTGAACCCCAATGTACAGGCGCCAAGCCGGGGGGCTATAAGTATACCCACACCTGCTCTGCGTCTCTCACCATGGGCAACTCCAGAGTGGAAGAGAGTCCAACCCCTCTTAATCAATTGTGCTTATTTGTATGTTACAGTTTGTATGTGTAAATAATTCTGCAGTGAGACTTTAAAAATAACCAATTCATTGTTGCTTATTAAATGGTGAATAACCTACACTGTAGGGTCATATCTTTGTAAACATTTTCATCTGATTATGATGATGTCAATGCCTCACCGCACGTCACTATGTGACGTTCTACCAACATTAGCTTGTAGGGTATAAATAAACAAAGGCCCATAGAGAAGGGTCTTGTCATAGAGAAAGTGCAGAGTTGTGTAAAAATATCCCTGGCTTCCTTGATTAGCCGTCTTGGCATAAGATACAGAGACTGCATTGTCCTTTGCTTTGCAAGGTAGAGCTGCTACTCCTTATACAAGAAAAATGTGAAATTAGCTCTCATTTCTCTTTAACACAACTGCTGTTCAAAAACTATTGTGATTGAACCCAGAAAGTCTGTCAATCTAATGTTTGTGGATTGCAGCAGAGAAGCACACAGATTTATCTATTCCTCCCACTTCAGCTCATACGATTTAGGTTTATGAAAAGCAAATTGTTACCTCTATTTGGGATAAAGAGACCAACTAGCATCAGATATAGGTTAGTTTTCCAAAGGTACACAGAAATGAGGTGTCAGGAAGGATTGTGCCTAGAATGTTACAGAAACGGAGCCCCGTTTTAAATTAAGTCAACTGGACTTAATTGGAAGATTAGCTGGAAGATTTTTCATCTCCCAACCAAAAGGCTTCTTCAGTTCATGATGTGAAGTCAATAGATGCCTTTATTCAATATAGAAATGCACCATGACCTGGATGACTGAGAACCTTCACAGATAAAGTAACAACTTTGATAAGTCATTATCACATGTTCGTTTTGCTTACTTAACATCAAAAATAGACTGAATATGATTTACAAGATGACGTGCAAATGACTTGTCCCTTTCTTTGTGCTTTTTCTGTGTTTTGTGTACTCACTGTGCTGTATGTAGTGCAACAGAGAAATCAATTTCCCTGATGGAACCTCCCTAAGGGATCAATAAAGTTATACTCTACTCTCTACTCTGTCTACGTAGAAGTGTTTTAAAAAACACCTGGTAACAACATCAATCACTGATATTGACTGATTTCCTGATTAGTCGCTGTTTTGTTAAAAACAAACAAACCCCCAGCTGATTTCCATTTTAAATAGAATTTGAGCAGCCATTTTTTCAAGTTTATTTTGATTTTACTCATTCACCATTTAAAGTCATTTGTTGAATTTCTGGTAAATTTGTCGACTCTGAATTGTACGTAGGTGTGTGCGTCAGTGGCTGTTCGTCTTTCATGTGACTTTGCGATGCGCTGGCAATTACATAGACTTCAGTTGATATAATTAAGTAATGGTTGGAGCTTCTATTGCAAAATACTATGAAAATGTTACCCAGTCACATGTTATAAAATGATTACTCATATCCTTATTTAGAAATAGTAAGCCTTTTGTTTGCAACTTTGTCTCCACTGTTCATAAATGTCCTAATCTTGGGCTGCATTACGATAATCTTTAAAGAACCTTTACTGCTTTAAATATCTCAAGTTTGGAGGGTGAAGTGGGACTCAGAGTAGTTTCAGATGGTGTTTAACTTCTGAAGTTCATTTGGGATCAGTATAAGTTTACATTAAGATGACTTCAACCCTGAAGTCGGTGTACCACCTTACATCCTTCAGCTGGTACGTATTGATAGTTAAGAGTCTTGCTGATAAGGATGGAGAGGAATTACCAACAGGAATCTTTGTTTATGGAGGACCTTGGAAGTACCTTACTTTTTTGAATTTGGTGAGTAACATGGCCATACTCACACATTTGATGTAATGTACTTGGTTCAAAAACTGAGCTTATTAGAGCAAATTTTATTGGCAACAAAAAAAATTTTGAGCACAGAAATCAGTCAGCAGTAGCTTTATAACCATGTCTATCGACAGCATCATAAATTAAATGTCAAGTTTAGCAATGCAATTAAGTTTAGATGTGATAGAGTGATCAGTGCTACAATCTGGAAATACAGAAGAGTTTAAAATGATCACAAAATGTGTGAAAATGAACGCTGAGTGAATATGGGACAAATAAACTGGCTTATCTGAATGTGGGATGAATGTGAATTATAGAAACATGCATAAACAGTACACCAAAAGAAAAATGTAAAAGTAAAACACTGATATATTTCCATCATCATGCCATGATATAACTACTGTTATGCTAGGTTTGTTCTTGTTCTTTTTAGCCTGTAGTTAACAAGGAGTCTGTGGTAAATGAGGCTTATTATGAGGTTAAAAGCTGAGGGACATAAAACTGATCCTAACCTTGACACGATGACCCGTATCCATTCTTTTCTCATCATCTTCATCACTTTCTGTTTGTCTCCTTCAGTTGTAATTGCTGCATTCTCATTGCAGAGAGCAATGCATTGAAAGTACATTAGAGTACATTATTTCAACATGTGTAACAACTGCTAATACAAACCGAATTGAAGGAGAAGTGTTTCATTCAGTCTGACATGAGATAGATGGGTTTGTGTCAGTTTATGTCACTGAACTACCAGCAGTCAACTAGTTAATCCCTGGAGACATGCTTCACCAGAAACAGTTACAGCAGCTGCTGACGTCAAGCGGAAACCACTGCGATGAAAAGAGAGTTATTTAAAGCTCACTCCTCCCGCTAACGAACAATGATGTTATTGATCTCATATAAAAATTGTTGATGTTGGTACTGAAGACAATCAATGACTCAACCAAGTTCAAGCAGAGCCTGACTATTATAATTGTGATTATTTGAAAAAATGACCTCAATGATTAGCAAAACCACAAGTTCATTTGTTATATTTTAAGAAAAGTAGAATGTTTACACATATTAAAATATACAAAAGTTATTAAAATGTATACTGGAAAACATTAATGTTGGTTTTAATGTTTCAGTTATTACAAATGTCATTCTTTGGACTGGCAGCAGTGACTGATCTACAACCCGAGGAGAAGTCACAGAGCACTCTGCACCGATGTAAAGACCTGCTCTTTGCAGTCTTTGCTTTCCCTGTGGGCATGGTGAGCAACATGTTGTAAAATCCCTACTCTTTTTAACCCTTGTGTGGTGTTTAAAGGTTTATTAAAAGAAAAGTTATTATTTGAATTGCCGAAAAAATAATCTATTTTTATTAATTTCACACTCTTCACCCTATTATACTTGACACAAGTAATAACGGTGGACATTATAAGTACCTTCATTAAAAACAACCTAGTGTCTAACAGCAGGGGAAAGAGAAACAGTCCTTCTGCTATCTCCACACACTGTTTTTTTAAGGGCTCCTCTGTCAAATTGGCATGAGGGTGTTCATTTGGTCTTCAGTGATCCACTACAGGCCAGCTTAAGATACCAGAACAACACACTGCACTTGAGCCTTGAGTTTTAAATATGCATTATAAATTATAAATATTATATGCTGTCTACATTGTTGGTAATTGACATGGAGTTAATGTTGGTTAAGCAAATGTTTGCACCTGTATTGATTCAAGGCCCAGAAATAAGACTGAGTTAGGACCCAAACCCGACGTAAGGTTGGATATGCAGTAAGACTTGTCCCACATATTAAATCTGTATCCTGTGAATGTCTTTTGTTAGTTTGTTGTTCTACTTTTCTGGACTATCTTTGCCTACGACAGAGAATTAGTCTACCCAGCTAATATTGACACTTTCTTCCCCCCTTGGATAAACCATTCTATGGTATGTAAATAAAAATCATCTGTAACTTTATGTCATATAGATCCTCTTGACATGAACCAGAATGAGTCACTGTGATGCTGTTTCCTCAGCACACATTCGTCCTTCCAATATTACTTGGAGAGGTGTTGGTGCAGCCCCACATCTACCCCTCGACCAAACATGCACTGGCAGCATTAGGACTTGTGGGCCTGTCTTATTTGTTTTGGTGAGTGTTAATTTAACTTTGTACACAATGTAAGGTTACATAAATGAGTAGTATTTTATATCCATAAAATCCTCCTTTATGCGTCCGTCCTTCAGCTGAAGGTACCTTTCATGCTGCTAACAGCATAGCAGTAAGTGTATTGCGGTTGTACCTTGTTCAGACTAGCCCATCAAGGCAGCAGTCATTGGTTTGAATTCAAACAGCTTGAGGGGTAAATACTTAATCAAAATACTCAGTATGGTGCTGATCATTTACACTGCTGGGTCAAAAAAGTGAGACAAACTCATTCATCGCATTTTTCACAATTACTTACACGTGATATAAGCAACCGATTTGCAGTGTTTGTCTATAAAATATATTTAAGCAGCCTTTGCCTTGTATTCCTCCCACAGCTGTTTTAAAATGATTACATGAAAACATCACCGTCAGAGAATGTCTCTGAAACCATGACTGAAGTTTCTTAAATGTTTTTTCTGACTTATCTTTGTGAAATACGCTTCTAATCTTTAATTTCTTCATTTTCTTCATTCAGGAATGTTTTTGATGTGAATTCTTTTTTGTGTGAATCTCTTTTGGATTTTATGTCAACGTGATTTTCTTGGAATCTGGCTTTTATGAATAAATGTTTTTTTTTTAAATTCAAAACTTTGATTTTTAAAATCACATTCATAAAATTTAAAATACTAGATAGTCACGTTGACACAAAATAGAAAAGAGATTCATGCAAACGGGAACTCACATTTCAAAAACAAGTAATAAAATATGTAGGAACATAAGCAAAATATGTACGTGAATTAAACACTTTAATCACATTCAAACATTTTACAATTTTACATTCGATGAAAGCATTAAAGTGCTTCAGAAGAAGATTTTGTGCAAAAAAACTTCAATCACATTTAGAACAATTTACAATTTTTCATTAGATGAAACTTCAAAAACACTAAACACCAATAAACAAAAGGAAATACCATTTAAAAATTAGTGCATTATATATCAGGAAGTTTGCAAAAAGTGATGTGGTCATCAACTAAAGTGCATAGGACATTTTTGTAACACCAGATGTTCCTAAAGTTATTCAGGTCTTTTGCCATTTTATAGAAACCAAATTCTATTTTTAAGCGACATCTGATGTTACAGCAAAAAACAGTAGCTGCTTCTTGAACAGTATTGTTTTCAATTCTCCTCTTCCAGGTCACATAAATTGCGAGTTTTGCCTCTCCAGAGATAAAATTTAAAAGCTGCCACTTTCTCTGATTCGATCTATTGTACCCAGCACCGTAGATGAATTTCCTGATACTAAAATTTTCACAGAACAAATTAAAAACATTCGTTAGAAGAGTGAAGGGCACTTCAAGTCTCCCACACTCACTAAAAGCATGACTGTCTCACGAAGGGGACAGAAGGGACACTGGCTGGACACAGCAGGGTTAAAAACCGAGATAAAAGCATTAGAACCGATGGCACCATGTAAAATCCTCCACTGGAGGTCGGCTGTTTTTTTCTTGAGGGGAGGTTTGTACAGAAGTCTCCACTGTGGGTCAGGTCCATTTCCCGTCATCCTGTTGGCCCAGGTAGTGAGTGCTGTCACACAGGCTTTTCTTGTTGATTACTTTTACACATTGCACAGTATTTTTTTGTTGGCCGTGTGCAGGCTGAGTTGTCGTTCATCTCCGAGGAGAGGACCCTCCAGTTCTCCAAACAAGGGACTGATGTGTACCTCAGGGAAAGGATCTTTGCTGTCCGGCACAGTCCCTGTACTATAGTCCAGGAGGAGGCTTCTCTCCTTCCCGGAGAGTCTTTGCCTCCACAGTTGTAGCACCCTCTGAGCCACCCTGATGGACTGGATGTTCAGCAGGAAGCTCACAGCCTGGGCATCCGCCAACGCTGGCCCGGCGTTGTCCACAAGCTGCTGGAGGGTCATGGTCCTGGTTCTGCAAAGCGCTGCAGACAGCCCAGGTGTGGCTCCACTGCAGACATCCAGCCTGGCTCCATGCACTAGTGGTTCCTTCAGTAACCAGAACAGAGTCAGAGCTTTTTCCTGGGCTGCTTTTAAATAGAGCCCATGACTTAAAAACACCATGATAAAACGGAGGCAAACCATTTAACTTTAGAAACTTGGAATCCATTAAGAACAGTGCAGCATCCAGGTCCAAGTTACACACACGTTTGAATATGCAGCTGGCCACCTCTCTCCACGTCAGATCCGCTGGTCCGGTCAGAAACCGCTGGATGAACTGTAATCTGAATGTGGCTGTTCTACTAGCCAGGTGGATGAGGCCCTGTCCCCTCTCCTCTCGATAAAAACACTCCGAGGCACCCAATGTAGCCCATCCCAGAAAAAGTTTGGTCTGGATTTGGGCTAGAAACCCTGATTGAGGGTCCATACAGGCCAAGCGGTGCCACAGCTGCGAGGCCACCAGGTTATCACTAAAACTTGACCTCTGTATGACATTCTAATGTAAAATTGTAAAATGTTTGAATGTGATTAAAGTGTTTTTGCAAAAATCAAAATCTTGTTTTTAATTTGTTCAGTGAAAATGTTAGTGTCAGGAAATTCATCTACGGTGCTGGGTACAATAGATCGAATCAGAGAAAGTGGCAGCTTTTAAATTTTATTTCTCGAGAGGCAAAACTTGCAATTTATGTGACCAGGAAGAGAATTGAAAATACTGTTCAAGAAGCAGCTACTATTTTTGCTGTAACATCAGCTGTCGCTTAAAACTAGAATTTGGTTTCTATAAATTGACAAAAGACCTGAATAACTTTAGGAACATCTGGTGTTACAAAAATGTCCTATGCACTTTAGTTGATGACCACATCACTTTTGCAAACTTCCTGTTATGTACTAATTTTTATATTGTATTTCCCTTTGTTTATTGGTGTTTAGTGTTTTTGAAGTTTCATCTAATGAAAAATTGTAAAATGTTCTAAATGTGATTGAAGTTTTTTTGCAAAAAATCTAAAGCACTTTAGTGCTTCATCTAATGTAAAATTGCAAAATGTTTGAATGCGATTAATGTGTGTGGTAACTGGGGAGGCTGGCTACCTCAGTTTGACAACGCCACCTCCTGAGACTGGGCAGGAGGACCCACAAAACTTTTCCAAGTGTGGCGTGGCCGACACTATCTTCCCCGCTTAGGGACAATTGATAAGAGGCAGGTATATACAGCTGTATTCAAAATTTATTGCTGCCCCTCAGACATAGCATAAACACAGTTAAAAACATTTCCCTTAAAACATTGTTATAAAAGGCTGGTGGATTCTCCTCGGTCTAGGAAGGCCGGTCCCGCAGATGCAAGACCCCTGCTACGGAGGCCCCTAGTGAGACAAAGGTAAAAACACAGGCCCAATAACAACACAAGCATGCAATAATAAAACTCCACACTTAAATTCCAATAAAAACTAAAATATCACACCATGTTAAAATTGTTGAAAGTACACACAGAGGTCGTGTCTCACCAGTACAATCCCACTATAAGGTGCAGGCATCAGCTTAGGTCCAGCTTTGTACAACGAGTATCCTACGTCAAAGACACAGAGGAGAACCACCAACACCCCTTAAAAAAAGATAAAATTCAGGAGGGCAACACAGAAAAAAATTAAAAGTACAAATTTTCCTATAAAACAGTGGCTGGCCCAGTTCCTTTAAGAAAAGAACAACCATGTTAGATGTCAGCCTCATTAAAACAATTTAACACAAGCAACTGAACGTAACTAAAAGGTGTGGACCTACTTTTTGGTCTCCTCAGCTGTCCCACCGCATATTTGGACAGGAAAAATTGTGGTTCACGTTCTGTCTACCAAACAAACCAGCAATTTGACCAACATATCCCAATGCCTATACATAAAATATTCAATAAAAATGTGTATTTTTAGTCATTTACCCGTACAGCCTGGCAGCTCAGGACTCAGTGAAGTAAATCATTGAGAGGTCGAATTGCTGAAATCTGTGTCCTCCAAGCAATGACAATTATCCTGATAAAATGAAATGGATAGGCATTTAGAAGATCAAATGGCAGTGAGTAACATTCTACCATGAAGTACCTGCAGACAAGTGAGCGCAGCTCCCACAGCCAGCGAACCGAAAACCTCCTACCGTCAAACCTTTATCACCTCCTAATTGGACCCAAAACATGTGACCTGGCCGTTGAGTGGATGTGATGCAGCTGTGTTGTCTGCCTGCCTGTGTAGGTTCCCACGAGTGTTTTTGCAAAAATCAAAAAATCTTCTTCTTCTTCTTCAGGCTAAGACGCAGAACCTTTAACATTATTAACTATAATGGATATTGTGCCTTGCCATAGTGCAGTGACGTGCGGTCGTGGGAGGCACGGCCTCACCTGCCATCATGAAAGTTTGAATGTTTATATTTATCCAGTGATGTGTATTATAAAGTTATTTTCCGTTTAACGTCACCAATTTTATTTTCACATTTATTGCTGAAATACTGAGAAGAGACCTGAGGTGAGGCAGCAGCCAGCCGAGCCTCACCGTGGATTGTGCAATGGCTCACCTAGCTTTGCTGGTTACTAAACAGTGAGACCGTAATGTTATCTCTCTATATGTCGCTATAATGTTCAAATATGCTACATGAACGCAATTTCCATAGTTTAGCTAATGTATATAATGAAGTGTTCTTTTGTCAACAACTTTTTGTGTGTCAAGTCTTACTTGAGTTGAGCGATCCTAAAACTGTTGGGAAGTGGCACTAGGTGGGGCACACAGTTCTCCTGCCTCATGGTAGCCCCTACCAGCTGGTGATCCCAGGGATTCTTCTTGGGACTCCTCGGCTGCAAAATAAGTGACAGCAAGCTCCAATCTATAGTCATTCATTTGTTAATTCCACTCGCCTTGCCTGAATATAAAAATTGAGGATTCCATATCTCAACTCAAAATGCTTTTGTTCAGAAGGAGCTGCATATGGACTTCATTTCTAAGTATACATAATATATAAACAAACATGTAGGTAACAATGTAATGTTTTTAATTAAATGTGCTCATTTGTGTTTTACAGTTTTTATGTGTAAATAATTCTGCTATGAGACGTTAAACATAACCCACTCACTGTTACTAATTAAATGGGGGCGGCAGTGGCTCAGTGGTAGAGTGGGCAGTAGAGTGGGCAGTAGAGTGGGACGTCCAATGTTCCAAGATTCCACCTCCGCCCTAAAAAAAACCCGAAGTGTGAGTTGAAAGTGGGAGGTGTCAGCTCACCTCCGGGGCACTGCCAAGGCACCCTTGAGCAAGGCGTCGTCCCCCTTACAAGTTGCTCATTTGGGCTCACCACGAGGGAGTTACCTCTCTGTCTCTCTCTCTCTCTCTCTCTCTCTCTCTCTCTCTCTCTCTCTCTCTCTCTCTCTCTCTCTCTCTCTCTCTCTATATATATATATATATATATATATATATATATATAAATGTCCCTCTCACCCTTGTGGGGTGGTATCTGTGTGTCATCCTCAAGCTCGGGTCCTCTACCAGAGGCCTGGGAGTCTGAGGGTTCTGCGCAGTATCTTAGCTGTTCCTAGGACTGCGCTCTTCTGGACTGAGGCTTCAGATGTTGTTCCAGGAATCTGCTGGAGCCACTCTTCCAGTTTGGGGGTCACTGCCCCAAGTGCTCCTACTACCACGGGGACCACATTAACCTTAACCTTCCACATCTGTTCCAGCTGTTCTTTCAACCCTTGATATTTCTCAATCTTTTCGTGTTCCTTCTTCCTGATGTTGGCATCAGCTGGAATCGCCACATCTATCACCACTGCTCTCTTCTGCTCTTTGTCCATCACCACAATGTCCGGTTTGTTAGCCAGTAGCTGTTTGTCGGTCTGGAAGCTGAAGTCCCACAGGATCTTAGCCTTGCTGTTCTCAACCACCTTCGGTGGTATGTCCCATTGGGATTTGGGTACTTCTAGTCCATACCGGGTACAGATGTTCCTGTACACTATCACAGCTACTTGGTTGTGCCTTTCCATGTATGCTGAGCTGGCGAGCATCTTACACCCTGCTACCACATGCTGGACTGACTCTGGGGCTTCTTTACATAGCCTGCACCTTGGGTCAGATCTACTGTGGTAGATATTGGCCTCTATTGCCCTTGTACTTAGGGCCTGTTCTTGTGCTGCCATGATCAGTGCCTCTGTGCTGTCTGTCAGTCCAGCTTTATTCAGCCATTGGTAGGTCTTCTTGATATCAGCCACTTCCTCTATCTGACAGTGGTACATGCCGTGTAGGGGCTTGTCCCTCCATGTTGTCTCCTCCTCCTCCTCCTCTTCCTCCTCAGGTTTCTGCTGTCCAAGGCATTCACTGAGCAGTTCATCTGTTGGGGCCATCTTCCTGATGTACTCTTGGATTTTTGATGTCTCATCCTGGACAGTGGCCCTGATGCTCACTAGTCCTCGGCCTCCCTCTTTTCGCTTAGTGTACAGCCTCAGGATGCTGGACTTGGGGTGAAACCCTCCATGCATGGTGAGGAGCTTTCTAGTCTTGATATCTGTGGCTTCTATCTCCTCCTTTGGCCAGCTTATGATCCCAGCGGGGTATCTGATGACTGGCAGTGCATACATGTTGATGGCTCGGACCTTGTTCTTGCCATTCAGCTGACTTCTCAGGACTTGCCTTACTCTCTGGAGGTATTTGGCTGTGGATGACTTCCTTGCGGCCTCCTCATTGTTGCCATTAGCCTGTGGGATTCCAAGGTATTTGTAGCTGTCCTTGATGTCTTCTATCCTGCCCCCTGGTAGGTTGACCCCTTCAGTTCGGATCATCTTGCCTCTTCTTGATACCATCCGGCCACATTTGTCTAATCCGAATGACATCCCTATGTCGTCGCTGTAGATCCTGGTGGTGTGGATCAGTGAGTCAATTTCTCGCTCATTCCTGGCATACAGCTTGATGTCATCCATGTAGAGGAGATGGCTGATTGTTGTCCCGCTTCGGAATCGGTATCCGTAGCCACTCTTTGTGATGATGTGACTGAGGGGGTTCAGGCCTATGCAGAACAGCAGTGGTGATAGTGCATCCCCTTGGTATATGCCGCACTTGATGTTAACTTGGGCAATTGGCTTGGAGTTGGTCTCCAGGGTTGTCTTCCACTTCCCCATTGAGTTCTTGATGAAGGCTCTTAGTGTCCTGTTGATCTTATACAGTTCCAGACATTCCAGTATCCACGTGTGTGGCATTGAGTCGTAGGCTTTCTGGTAGTCAATCCAGGCGGTGCACAAGTTGGTCTGTCTATTCTTACAGTCTCTGTGTACTGCTCTGTCCACCAGTAGCTGGTGCTTGGCTCCCCTGGTGTTACTACCAACTCCTTTCTGTGTCCCACTCATGTATTGATCCATGTGCCTACTCATCTTAGCGGCCATGATGCCTGACAGGAGCTTCCATGTTGTACTGAGACAGGTTATTGGCCGGTAGTTGGATGGGGTAGATTCCTTCTGTGGGTCTTTCATGATCAGGACTGTCCTGCCTTCAGTCAACCATTCTGGGTGCGTCCCATCCCTTAGCAGCTGGTTCATCTGTGCTGCTAGACGCTCGTGGAGTGCTGTCAGCTTCTTTAGCCAGTATGTATGGATCATATCGGGGCCCGGTGCTGACCAACTCTTCATCTTTGACACTCTTTCTTGGATGTCTGCCATTGAGATGGTTACTGGTTCTTGTTCTGGGAGGCAGCTGTGGTCAGTCCTTAGGTCCACTAGCCACTGGGCATCGGTGTTGTGTGATGCTACTCTTTCCCATATGCCCTTCCAGTATTTCTCCACCTCAGCTCTTGGTGGGTCTGGCCGGATGCTATTTCCCTGCCACTGAGAGTACACCTTTGCTGGTTGAGTGGAGAAGGTCTTGTTTATTCTCCTGGCCTCAATCTCCTTGGTGTATCTCTTCAGTCGGGTAGCCAGAGCTGTTAGTCTCTGTTTGGCAGTTTCGAGTGCTTCACGTATGGAGAGCTTGCTGTATTTCCTGGGTGCCCCTTTATTCACCATGTTCCCCTTCTGTAGCTCGGCTAGCTGGCTGACTTCTCTCCGTGTCGCCTTTATCTTGGCCTGTAACCGTCTCTTCCATGGAGGGTATTGTTTGTTATGCCCTGTGTTGATCTTGTATCCCAGCATCTCGAGGATTACTGTTGCTGTACTGTGGATCAGCTTGTTGGTCTCAGTTATGTTCCCTGTGGGGATGGTTCTTATTGCAGCATTCACATCTTCTAGCAGATCTTCTGAAGGTACTTGACAACTTAGCTTCGGTATTTGTCGGAGGCTCCAGGTTTCCATTTGGGTCACGATCTTCCTTCGCAGGTCAGCAGCTCTTGTATTGAGGCTGTCTATGTCTCTTGGGGCTTGGTACCCAATCATGGATTGTGGGGGGGGTGATATCCCCCCGCTGACCTGGCGTCCTGGCTCCCCCTTGCCGTAGCATTGTTGTTGTATTTCATCGATCTCTAGTTGTGACAGCAGTTTTCGGTTACGGATGTTGGAACACTGGGCTAACAGCTGTTTCTTTGTTAGCCTTGATTGTGGGTTTCGAAGCATCCATTGGTCCCACATCCGCCCCATATATCCCCTCTCTCTGGGATTACTTGTGTAGTAGCATTCCAACAACTCCGTATTCTCCGCCCTTGTCCATGTGTGTCTTGTTCCAGTAGCCCATTTCTCATCAGATTGCCCTGGTTCCCTAGCATCTGACGCGGACCTTGTTAACCCGGGCGACGTCCGAGCCGGTATGACTCTGTCATTATTGTGTTCACTCATGTTTGAGGTAGGCTCGTATAGCATTAAGGGTCTTGCCTAAGGACCCTCACTGGATAGTGCCCGCCATGTCAGGGGTTCGAAGCCACGCCCACGCCCTCCTGCATTCCAGACCACGCCCCTTTCTGCATTTCACGTTGACTGGATAGTGTTTGTCCCGACCGGGATTCGAACCCACATGGGTTTGTGTAGTGAAACTGTCTCTTACCCCACAAATATATATATATATATATATATATATATATATATATATATATATATATATATATATATATATATATATATATATATATACACACACATACGCACATACTGTACATATGCTGTACATATGCTTGATTCATTTTACTAAATAGAGTGTGCCATTAATTTCCCTTTGGGCATTTAAACAGTATATGAAATCAAAAATGAGAAAAAAATAAATGGTGAATAAGCTACACTGTAGGTTCATATGTTTGCAAATCTGATTATGATGAAGTCAGTGCCTCACCAGCCATGAACCTCAACGCACGTCACTGCTGTATCTCACCAACACTAAATGCAGATCAGTCGCATGTTATTCAACCTTTCCTGTGTTAGTCAAAGCTGTGAAGCATTCTGGGTAAAACTGTGAACCAGAAATATGATGCATACAATGAATGAATACAATGCATCAACTGGTTCATGAAATATGCATGTATTTGAGAACAGTTTCAGTCTTCAGTGTGAACTTCAGTCAACCCAAAGATGAATAATATTGTGACATGGACATCAGGACTTAGCCAGTTGCCCTAGTGCGTCAATTCACTTCAAAATGAAAAAGAAGAACATCAGAAAGCACTTGTCAATTTTTTCTTTTTAAAAAAATTCAAGCATGCATTACACAAACACAGATCTCAAAGTTTTGGATTTTATTCTGAAATATTTTGCATTAATTCAATACAACAAAAAACTTGCACAAAGCATTCTGAAAAGAAGTTACTTTGGGTTTGTTTGCCCTGGTGTGGACAATGCTGCCTACTAATCCTTTGTCTGACTGTAAAAAAATATCATGCATTTAGATGCAATCTTTTTTATACATTTTACTGTTACAATCTTGGACAACACAAAACAAGATGAACTCTCTAAACATGTTCTGCAGGATTATATGGGTGTACTTGTCAGTCGGGATTTGGGTGTATCCCCTTCTTGGCCACTTCAGCACTATTGGTCTGGTTGGCTTCTTCTTTTTCAACATGTCAGTGGTGACCTTGCTCTACGTTCTAGGGGACAAGCTGAACAGCTATTTGTGGGGTAAGAGACAGTTTCACTACACAAACCCATCATCACATGCTCCTTTTGGCCCTCTGTCTTTTTCTGTCTTTCTCTGTGTCTCGTTTAGGTAAAGAGAATCAAATGACAACTGAAGCAAAGTTCAACTTCGTCTCATAAAAATACTGGAACGATCAATATGACTGCAGCACGTGGAAGAAGCTTCTTTCCTCAAGCTAATGTTTCTGTATTACACTAAATTTAATTATTTCCTCACAAATTATTTGTAGCCACGGTTACCCCTCTTAAGTAATAGTTAGCTGTACTTTAGAGTTGTTAGCTGCTGGCTGTACTGAACCTTAGACCTGTGCTCTAATTTTAACTTTTCAGCTCAATGTCCTTTACTGAAGCAAACCTCTGTCTGTGTGATTAATAAAGATCTGATAATTTATTAGAAAGAATGTTGTTCAAATAATGACTTGACAGCTTACCTTACTTTGAGATTCTACATCACTGTTTCAAACTAATTATATTATTGTCTCATGGTTCTCAAAATTTTGAGAACCATGACACAATAATAATTTAATAATGGTTATTTTGTTATTTTTGTTGTTGTGGATTTGTGTGTCCATAAATATCACATGACATTTGATAAATGCAGTTTAAACATTAAGCAAAATAAAACACTCATTTCCACATATCCCTCTGTCTCTAAAACATTTTTTACATACAAATTGAAAATTCTAACTTTAAACAGTAAGTATAGAGTCAGTCTACCATAAAAACATCCATACGAAGCACCGTTGTTCTTCCCTCTGCCTCTGCTCTACACCCTCATCTGTGACCAGATCGTGGCAGGTGCCACATTGATGTGCTGTATCTCTGTCTTCAGTCCAGTGAACACTGCACATGTGATGGGTTCATCTCCCATGTAAGTCTCTGTAGCCCTTCAGATGGTGTAGATAGTTTGGATCTGCATCCACCAGTCCGACCGAAAGGATCCTGGCCAGTAAATGCAGATCGTCTTCGCTGAGATCCTTCTGCTGAGGAGATGAATGTACAGTGATTAATCTGAGTTATTGGAAAGTATTCCAGTGTTTAACTTTGGATTATTACTCACTTTTTTGTTGTTGGATGATGATTCAGGTAATTGTGATTTTTGAGATTTGTTTTTCTGTCAAAAATAATAGAAAATAATTTTATTTCACCTTTCACTACCCTAGTCACCTACTCTGTCAGCGGAATGACCATTATTTTCTTTTATCTATAGATTCACGTTTTATTTTTTGCTTTAAACAAAACTAACACTGAAGAGGATAACTCACATCTTGGAGTCCATTGGAAAGCCACATTATAGTAAAGAGTAGAACAACAATGATCTGAGGACATTCAAATAAAACAGCAGTCAGTATAATCAACTATAGGTACATTCCTTGTTGACGAAACATTTATTCTTTATATTCACTGTTAAGAATCTACTCCATATATGAAGAGGTTTTCACTTACCGCCAGCAAATGCAACATGGTGTCTCTCGTTTGGGTTTAACCTGTTTGTGCCCAGATTTGTGACTGAGTGAAACAGATTCCTACTTTCAGACATGAGATCACAGTGTTTACGTCACAAGGGAAGAATTCACTCAGAGAACCAGTGGTACTGGTTAGACTGGATTTCAACAGACACACTACCTGAGGGATGTTTTCACCAGTCTGAACCCGCTATTGTTGTAGAAAGAGCTCTATTATTTTCTTTTCAATGTGTCTTTCTGTAACCTGTGCATAACTATAAAATCAGGGTAATGTCGAGCTCCTGAGCTGCAATGTAACATTCTATTTTAGTAGTGGAAAAATATCTCTGAAATCCATTTCTCCTAATAGAAGAACTCACAGAACCAACACCAAGAGCTGTACTACAATTTTCACTTGTATTACTGTATATCTGTATATAATACTGATTTATTGTTAGTGTACCCTGAGACAGCAGGTAATACAAAAATACACATATACAATTATGAAGACTGGGTGTTATTATTATTGTTGTTGTTATCATCATCATCATCAGTAGTAGTAGTATTCACTTTTAATTAAAAAAAATAAAATTGTAATCAACTGTATTAATCCCCACAGGGAAATTATTAGTCCATGGTGTGCCCCCACTGAGCAACTTAAAAATGGGATGGCACCTTGCTCAAGGGCGCCTCGGCAGTACTCAAGAGCTGAACTGGCATCTCCCCCTCTCAGTTCACACTTAAATTTTTTGCCTGACACAGGTCTTGAGCCGGTGGCTTCCAGTTCTCAGTCCAAGACTGAGTGGACTGAGCTACTGCTGCCCCCGTATTAGTAGTTGCAGTTGTAGTAGTAGTAGTAATAGTAGTAGCAGAGTTCATTTTAACTCAGGAAAGTAGTGCATGCCTGGGATGCACTTCAAAAAACATTTGTGCATCCCAAAAGTAATAACAGAATATACACTAGAATGCAAGAATATGCAAGAACGGAGTTTTGCAAATAGTACAATATAAAAACTAATCAATTTGAATAATTTTATTAAGTGTCCATCCATCCATCTTCAACCACTTATCTGGGGCTGGGTCGCGGAGGCAACAGTCTGAGCAGGGATGCCCATCCTTCCCTCTCCCCAGACATCTTCTCCAGCTCTTCCGGGGGGAGCCTGTGGCGTTCCCAGGCCAGCCGAGAGACATAGTCCCTCCAGCGTGTTCTTTGAGGTCTCCTCCCAGTAGGACATGCCCAGATCACCTCCCCGGGGAGGCGTCCAGGAGATATCCAGAACAGATGCCCGAGCCACCTCAGCTGGCTTCGCTCAAGGCAGAGGAGCAGCGGCTCTACTCCGAGCTCCTCGCTGGTGATTGACCTCTTCACCCTATCTCTAGGGGTGTGCCCAGCCACTCTACGGAGGAAACTCATTTCAGCTGCTTGTATCCAGGGTCTTGTTCTTTCAATCATGACCCAAAGCTCATGACCATAGGTGAGAGTAGGAATGTAGATTGACCGGTAAATCGAGAGCTTCCTCTTGCGACTGAACTCCTTCTTCACCATGACAGACCTATAGAGCGACCGCATCACGGCAGAAGCTGCACCGATCCGTCTGTCAATCTCACGTTCCATCCTTCCCTCACTCGTGAACAAGACCCCAAGATACTTGAACTCCTCCACTTGGGGCAGACTCTTCACTGACCTGAAGAGGACACACCACCCTTTTCTAGTCAAGAACCATGGCCTCGGATTTTATAGGTGCCGATCCTCATCCCACTCACATCCCACTCAGCTGCACACTGTCCCAGTGCACGCTGAAGGTCCAGGTTTGATGAGGACAACAGGACAACATTGTCTGCAAAAAGCAGATTAAATCTTTTGGTCCCCAAACTGGACTCCTTCCGGATCCTGGCTGCGCCTAGAAATTCTGTCCATAAAAATTATGAACCGCAGTATTGACCTGATAGGCAGCGCACCGCGCTTTTTCATCCATTTTTACAAATATGTGGCCCGCCGGTGATTTAAATCCCTGCCCGTTGATCCGAACCGCTAAAATGGTTCAGCTGGTGAATGAACCACTCAACTGTTTCATATATGAATAACCTACTTGAGTGATTCAAACGTCATGGTCACATGGTCACAGTTACATGGTTTTTCCATGTTTGAAACAGGCGCCGAAGCAATGGTTCAGAAAAAACACTACCGAGTTTGGGCCGTTGTTCTGTGTGCTGTGCCAAAGCAGACATTGCTACCGTTGCCTGTCCGGCATAATGGAACGGTTTGCCTTAGAGGACGTGTCACAGTCCAGCGGTCTTAGAGCAGATGATGTCTGTTGATGTGCGAAATTCAAGTTTGTTTGACCATCAAACCACCACAGCTTCAGGCGTGGTCAAACATAGCAGTAAATTAAGGTGGAAACTAAAAACTTGCCTTTGCTGTGTTTGTGCTGTGTGTGGAGATCAGTGTTAAGCTTCCTTTTAAGACCCAGCTCATAGGCTGCAACAAGAAATGGTGATGCACTCAAGTTACTGTACATAAAATAAGCTTGAGTGCATGGTTGACTCTAGATGTAAATATGTTTTGTTTTTTATATTGTTTGGTTACTTTCCATGTTTTCTCAAGCAGGTGTGTTCAATAAAATTTTGAATCTTCTGTATAAATGTCTCTTTTTATTCATGTTTCCAATCAAAAAAACAAAAACCCCCAAAACACTTCAGGTACTTAGGGGAGTGAATACAGGTTGATAATGAGAGGCCAGTCCCAAACATGTCCAGACTTGTGTTTACTGAGAGGAGATAGAGGGCATGTTGACATAACTCTTCATCCGAGGCAGCGGTTTAATCTTGCGTCCAAACCGTCCTCCCTTTCTCTGCCAAAGGCCGCTCGAAGGCCGTTTGCCAAGCCAGCGATTACGTCCTGCTTTGCCAATAATCCGTTTGTTGTGGTCGATGTTGGACACACGTCCCACTGTGACCATGCAGGTCTCCAGTACCTGTGGTTGTCAAGATCACAATGTAAACTTTAGCAGAGGAAGTGGTTTTAACTGAGGAAGTAGTCTCAATTCTCACCTCAACCTGCTGCTTTGAGGGAAGCTGCACAACCACTGCTCCGTTAGTTTTACGCAGCAGAACCCCGCTTGTACCTGAGTAGAAAAAGTACCACGTTACAATTTACTGAATAGACTAAATATTTTAAACCACCTATTACCTTGTTCCAAATGCAAATGACATCCAGATAACATGAGAGGCAACCACACATAATCTAAATATTTTCTTTTGTTAGTAGAAAATGGAATGTGGAAGTGAAATCGTTAGAAAACTTTTCTAAACCTTGTGAAGGTGCCTCATAATGGCAGTAAATTCGGACCAATGCAGTTTACAAAAGGAATAAAACTATTAAACGGGTAAAAGAAAAAGAAAGGCTTTCTAATAAGAGGTTTTAGAAGAGACCCCTGACTCATGACCTGATCATTAAAATCTTAATCCCGAAATATACTGGGATCCAGCGGCAGGAGGCTCAGACAGAGTGGATGTGATCACTTTTGTTCTGGTTCAGCGAGGCAATAACACTACTGCAATGGTGTGTGTCTGTTTGTGTGTGTGTGTGTCTCTGTGTGTGTGTGTGTGTGTGAGAGAGAGAAGATATGAAAGCAGGCAAATCTTTAAAATCGTCAGTAAAATCTGAAACGGATCACAAGCTCACAAGAACACATCTTCAACGTACGCTAATCACAAATGAGATTACTGTCAAAAAAAGATGATGACATTCCACAACAGTTTAATGTTAACCATTACTGAACGAGAACACCAGAACATCATAGACAGTAATGGAACTGTGGAGTTCTACAATAACCAATCCAAAAACCAGATCCACCGGATCACAACACAATGTTCCCAATTCCCTGAAGTGCTCACTGGGTAGATGAGTGCACATGACCAGCAGAGGTCATTAGACTCCTGTAGAGGTGCTCCATTACAGCTTTATTTAGAAAAGGAGGGTGTTCCACATGATGGAAGTGCAGGCTCAGCAGTGTGGGTTTTAAAATGCATAATTAATTTCCACAGCAGTGTTCATTTCAACACGGGTGTTGTGTACAAGACACAACGTCACTCATCAGGGAGAGTTCACATCACTGACAGCCTCCTACCATCACACAAGATGAGACAAGTAATCGTAATACCTGAATAACATGCATCACATTCACTACTGCATGTGTTAACCAGGGATGAGCGAGTACACCACTATCTGTATCTGTTCAACCATCTAAATTATCTGTATCCGTATCTGTACTCCGAATGGGCGGGACTTAACCCAGAAGTGGGTGTAATTTGACCGGAAATGGGTGGGGCTTAAACCTGTACGTTATTACGTCCTGCTTCAAAGTAGTGATGTATTGTAATTGCCCGTGTTCATTCGTTTGTTCGTTCATCCTTCCGATCGTATGTCTACCAAATATCTTCGCAACCGTTGCAGATAGCAAGATGAAACAAGAAACACATTACTCAGGCGACAAAGGGAATGAAAATGGATGAACTGGATAAGATAAAAAGACGAGGGAGAAGGCCAGTGTGAGTAAGACCATATATAAAAGCTAGTGCTTTGATCAATGACAGTAGGTCAGACCACTAGCTTTGATTTTTGATCTATGCAAGTAGGTCAGGCTAAAATTTGAATTCAGGGTTGTCCCAGGATGTTGCAGTCTGTGACTGCATTGGTTCTAGTTTTAAGTCTGAAATTGACATGGATTGATCAGAAGTCACTATATTTCTTGGTTTTTGTTAAAACTATTTACTGAACAGCCTCGAAATTGAGATTCAAATCAATGTTTTTGATCACAAAAGGCAACTATTTACAGAACAAGTTTTTATGAACTTAGAACATGAATATTCTTAAGTGTATGAAGGTAAATTTACAGAAGAGCCTCAGAATTGAGATTCAATGCTTCTGATCACAATAGCAAAGGAACTATTTACAGAACAAGTTATTTATGAACTATTTATCAACATGAAGTGCATTAATGAATAAAATGCATGCAATAGGAAATTATGATTATCAAGAGCCCTGCTTCCATTTCCAACCTCCTGTTTTTGTGAAGCATGATTTTCTGCAGTGACCGTAAAGAAAACCAAACTGCGAAGTAGACCAAACGTCCTGAACACACTTCAGGTGTCATTGTCTCCCGTTACCCCTGGATCAGCAGTCCCTATCTACTAATTCTCATTATTGTAATTATTATTATGTGATTGACTTGTTCACCCTTTTATTGGAATTGATCAGTATTTCTCCTATGTTGAATGCACTGATTGTAAGTCGCTATATTTCAAAATAAACCTCATCAGTGCAGTCACTTTAATCAAGTTTTCAATATAATTATTTCTCCCCTCCTTGAGTCGTCACCTTATCGTGGTGGAGGGGTTTGTGTGTCCCAATGATCCTAGGAGCTAAGTTGTCTGGGGCTTTCTGCCCCTGGTAGGGTCACCCATGGCAAACAGGTCCTAGGTGAGGGACCGGACAAAGGACGGCTCATAGACCCCCTAATGATGAACAAAAACAATGGACCACGTTTTCCCTTGCCCGGACGCGGGTCACCGGGGCCCCCCTCTGGAGCCAGGTCTGGAGGTGGGGTTTGAAGGCGAGCGCCTGGTGGCCAGGCCTGCACCCATGGGGCCCAGTCGGGCGCAGCCGAAAGGACAATGTGGGTCCCCCCTTCCCATGGGCTCACCACCTGTGGGAGGGGCCATAGGGGTCGGGTACACTGTGACCTGGGCGGTGGCCGAAGGCAGGGACCTTGGCGATCCGACCACCGGCTACAGAAGCTGGCTCTTGGGACGTGGAATGTCACCTCTCTGAAAGAGAAGGAGCCCGAGCTGGTGTGTGAGGTGGAGAAATTCTGATTAGATATAGTCGGGCCCACCTCCACACACAGCTTGGGCTCTGGTACCAGTCCTCTCGAGAGGGGTTGGACTCTCTTCCACTCTGGAGTTGCCATGGTGAGAGACGCCGAGCAAGTGTGGGTATACTTATGGCCCCCCGGCTTCGCGCCTGTACATTGGGGTTCACCCAGGTGGACGAGAGGGTAGCCTCCCTCCGCCTTCGGGTGGGGGGACGGGTCCTGACTGTTGTTTGTACTTATGCACCAAACAAAATGACAGTGACCAATGACCAAATGACAGTGAGACCTGGAAGGGCTTGATTGGGAGGAACGGCCCCCCCGAACAGAACCCGAGTGGTGTTCTGTTATTAGACTTCTGTGCTCGTCACAAACTGTCCGTAACGACCACCATGTCCAAACATAAGGGTGTCCATACGTACACTTGGCACCAGGACACCCTAGGCCGCAGTTCGATGATCGACTTTGTGGTCGTGTCATCGGACTTGCGGCTGCATGTCTTGGACACTCGGGTGAACAGAGGGGCGGAGCTGTCAACCGATCACCACCTGGTGGTGTGTTGGCTCCGATGGTGGGGGAAGATGCCGGTCCGACCTGGTAGACCCAAACGTATTGTCAGGGTCTGCTGGGAACGCCTAGCGGAATCCCCTGTCAGAAGGAGTTACAACTCCCACCTCCGGCAGAGCTTCACCCACGTCCCGGGGGAGGCGGGGAACATTGAGTCTGAGTGGACTATGTTCCGCGCCTCCATTGTCGAGGCGGCCGACCGCAGCTGTGGCCGTAAGGTGGTCGGTGCCTGTCGTGGCGGCAACCCCAGAACCCGTTGGTGGACATCGGCGGTAAGGGATGCCGTCAAGCTGAAGAAGGAGTCCTATCGGGCCTTTTTGGCCTGTGGGACTCCTGAGGCAGCTGATGGGTACTGGCTGGCCAAGCGGAATGCAAACTGCTGACCTCAACTCGGGACGTTGTGACTCGGTGGGAAGAATACTTCGAAAACCTCCTCAATTCCACCGACACGCCTTCCCATGAGGAAGCAGAGTCTGGGTTCTCTGAGGCGGGCTGTCCTATCTCTGGGGTTGAGGTCACTGAGGTAGTTAAAAAGCTCCTCTGTGGCAGGGCCCCGGGGGTGGATGAGATCCGCCCAGAGTTCCTAAAGGCTCTAGATGTTGTAGGGCTGTCCTAGTTGACACGCCTCTGCAACATCGCGTGGACATCGGGGACAGTGCCTCTGGATTGGCAGACTGGGGTGGTGGTCCCCCTTTTTAAGAAGGAGGACCGGAGGGTGTTTTCCATTTACAGGGGGATAACACTCCCCAGCCTCCCTGGCAAGGTCTATTCAGGGGTTGTGGAGAGGAGGATCTGGGAAGTCGAATCTCGGATTCAGGAGGAGCAGTGTGGTTTTCGTCCTGGCCGTGGAACAATGGACCAGCTTTACACCCTCCGCAGGGTCCTTGAGGGGGCATGGGAGTTCGCCCAACCAGTCTACATGTGTTTTGTGGACTTAGAGAAGACGTTCGACCGTGTTCCTCTGGGGGTACTGTCGGGGGTGCTTCGGGAGTATGAGGTACCGAACCCCTTGATAAGGGCTGTTCGGTCCCTTTACGACCGATGTCAGAGTTTGGTCCACATTGCCGGCAGTAAATCGGATCCCTTTCCAGTGAGGGTTGGACTCTCCGCCAAGGCTGCCCTTTGTCACCGATTCTGTTCATTACTTTTATGGACAGAATTTCTAGGCACAGCCAAGGCATTGAGGGTGTCCGGCTTGGTGGCCTCAGTATTGTGTCTCTGCTTTTTGCAGATGACGTGGTGCTGTTGGCTTCATCAAGCCGTGATCTCCAACTCTCACTGGAGCGGTTCGCAGCCGAGTGTGAAACGGCTGGGATGAGAATCAGCACCTCCAAATCTGAGACCATGGTCCTCAGTCTGAAAAGGGTGGAGTGCCCTCTCTGGGTTGGGGATGAGATCCTGCTCCAAGTGGAGGAGTTCAAGTATCTTGGGGTCTCGTTCACGAGTGAGGGTACGATGCATGGAGTGGGAGATAGACAGGCGGATCGGTGCAGCGTCTGCAGTGATGCGGACTCTGTATCGGTTTGTCGTGGTGAAGAAGGAGCTGAGCCGAAAGGCAAATGTCTCGATTTACCGGTTGATCTACATTCCTGCCCACACCTATGGTCATGAGCTGTGGGTCGTGACCGAAAGAACGAGATCCCGGATAAAATCGGCCGAAATGAGTTTCCTCCGCAGGGTGTCCAGGCTCTCCCTTAGAGATAGGGTGAGAAGTTCGGTCATCCGGGAGGGACTCAGAGTCGAGACGCTGCTCCTCCGCATAAAGAGGAGCCAGATGAGGTGGCTCGGGCATCTGGTTAGGATGCCTCCTGGACGCCTCCCTGGTGAGGTGTTCCGGGCATGTCCTACCGGGAGGAGGCCCCGGGGATGACCCAGGAGACGCTGGAGACTATGTCTCCCGGCTGGCCTGGGAACGCCTTGGGATAATTCCAGGAGAATAAGATTCTCCCGGAGGAGCTGGACGAAGTGGCTAGGGAGAGGGAAGTCTGGGCTTCCCTGCTTAAGCTGCTGCCCCCACGACCCGACCCCGGATAAACGGAAGGAAAATGGATGGATGGATGGATGGATGGATGGACAATTATTTCTTTTACAGAAATGTTATCAGTTTATGACAAAAAGGTTGTTTATTGTCTGTTTATGGCTGCATTTGACATCAGACCACTGCAGATGATTTATTATGAGACTACAACTGTCCTGCCTTCATTAACGATTATCAAGCAAATGATGGCCGGTCTGTGAAAATATTGTCTTAGATGAAACCGGTCCTTTGTGAAAAAAAGGTTGGTGACTGCTGGTTATGAGGATTTTCCTTCAGCACGAGCACCAGTTTTGACGAGTTTTACTTGAATCGTGCTCATACTCGTCAAAAATGCTTTATCCGTACCGGATACTTGTCTGAAACGAGTACCCGGCTCAACCTTAGTGTTAACTATCAATCCTGACAGTTTTTACAATAAATAAAAATGGTTAGATAGATAGATAGATACTTTATTAATCCCGGAGGAAATTGCATATATCCACTGCTCAGGCATTAAATAACAAATAATACTGGATAAATACCAGGAGAAAAGGAAACATTGACATCACAGGACATACCAGAAGACATACATTACACTAACAGACAGACACATGCAGCACTAACAGGACTTATATACTAAACTATAACTAAAATATAAACAGTATAAAATTTAAAAATATTACAGTATTAAAATATAAACAGTATAAAATAAAATCTAAACAGTATAAAATTGAATTAAAATAGTAAGTTAGTAGAGTTTTAATACAAAAAGCTTGGAGAGATGAGATGACAGGAGAAAACGGCTGATCAGCACTTCCAAATACATTACCTGCTGCACGAATGTACTCTGATCCCTTCCCTGGTCGTATCTCCAGGTTGTTCAACAGCGTCCCCATAGGCAGTGCTCCCAGTGGGTATGAATCGCCCTCATTGGCTGCGACTGAAAAATAAATCACGTAGAACTTTGTGTTGAACTTCAGCTTTTACCAAAACTGACCAACTGTTAGCTAGCATTGTGTGGAGGGAAGGTTCCCACCTGCCATGCGTCCAATAACTCCAGATGTTTTAATGATGTTTCCAGCCTCCATTTTCTCCGTAGCGATAATCCACCTTTTCCGGTTGCCTCCGGCTATGAGAGCAATGTCAGCTGACCTGTGTGAACAGCACAGATCATCATGACCAGTCATTTGCTCCAGGATTCTCAATGACTCAATTTCACAATGTTTGCCTTTCGTCACGTTTCCATTTCTGATGTCATTCTCTGGAAAGAGACAAACTTCACTGATAGATTAGAATTCTTGTGAAGCAAATCCTAAATCCAAAAAATTAGACATGCACTCCTGTTGGCTGATACATTCATTAAATTACAACACAGACATTCAAAATTAAGTGGATGAATCTGCACTCTAAACAATGACATTTATGTATCTATTAATAAGTTGATTTATGATGTGTCATAACAGCTTATTAAATGAGCTGTAGTCAACAATACCAAGACCTTTCTCATCATCTCCAGTAGGTCTGTCCATCCACTGTGGAGCTGGTGAAAACCAGCACTACTGGCTCAGGATTAATACATTTATTACATGGGGACAGTCATGTAGTACTGTGTAGTACCGTGTAGTGCCTTGTAATACTGTTTATACAATTTCCTCCGGGATTAATAAAGTATCTATCTATCTGTCTATCTAGTACAGTAGTTACAGTGTAGTACTGTAACAACTGTAAGAACTATTTACAGAACATGCTACTCTCAATCAAGGTGGTTTAAAATCAGTATAGGGAGGGTTCGTAAATATTTACATTAGCGTAAATAATAAGATAAATAGATCACGATCTCAGACTCCTCAATCGTGTGTGGTTCCTGGAACGCATTAACGGCAAAGAACATATATATACACACACACACACACACACACACACACACACACACACACACACACACACACACACACACACACACACACACACACACACAAGCAGGTATCCGTGGGAATTCCATGAGAAAACAATAATATCAGACTTCATACAAAACATATGAAAAGAATATCTAGCTTGTTCTATGGAGCTAACGCTACACTAACGTGGAGAGCTGCAGCTAAACAATAGTCAACTGATGCTTGCTGAGCTTTTGCTGCAACACAACATGAGACACGCTGATGTCATTTATGCTAGCGCATATTCCTACTAGATTACTTTACTACCTGAACAGTGATTTCTACATTTTACGTGAATGATGAATGAATAAATAAACTGTATGATTCATGAAAAAAGAAACAGACGTGACTAGTTGGGTGTGTGACAGTGTGAGGTTTTCAAGTGAGCTTACTCAAATACAGTATATAGGTGGTGAGATATACAGTATATATATAGGGGGAACCTGTGGAAATTCCACAATAAAACAATAATATCAGACTTTGTTTGCTTTTTTTTCTTCGCTGTCACAAAAAAACAAACCGCTGTGTCCGACGAAGCCATAATGGCTCCGTGTGTGTGGGACGGACAAACGCGAAGATGAAGGCCGCCTCATCGTTATGGTCAGGCCAAGTGGGTAGACGCCGGCTTTGTGAGTTCGGTCCTGCTGAATAAAGCACCGGTGTTCCCTCACGACAACGTGAAGTCTGTCACAATCAAAGGATACGAACCTACGTTTGACGAAGCCAAAACGACTCTGTAATTGAGAGACACGGACAAATGTGCAGTCCGTAGCTAACTCGGCTAGTGCCCGAACATCAGGGTAGACGCCGGAAGCGTGACAGCGTGAGGTTTTCAAGTGAGCTTATTCAAATATATAGGTGGGACATATACTGTGTGTATGTACTGTTTATTATATATACAAACACAAACACACAAACACAGTGTGTGTAGAGTGAACTGCTAATTTCCCTACGGGGATCACTAGAGTTAAAATTAAAATAAAATAAACGTTAAGTGTGCGTGTTTACAGTCCTGTGTTGGAGGGCTGGTCTCACCTGCATGGGTCGTATCGCACTTTGACAACTTTCTCTTCAAAAGGCTGGTTCTCTTTGCCCTCTTCATAGCGAAGTCGATGAAAGTCTATCCATCTGTACTTTTGTTTGTGGCCCCCACCGATGCCATGTGTCCGAATCTTTCCTGCGTAGCAGAAAAAGAACAATGTGCAGGATTGCTAATGGAAAGGCAAATAAGGTCTACGTCATAGAGACCATAGATCTAACATCTACAGTATACGCTTCCTTTGGCGGGGGTTGACCATCCGGGTTGGATAATACCAGGTCTGAACAGGCTCTTAGATCCTGGCCTCGACTGAAGGAACACTATTGACCACAAGTTTAGCTTCTATTTTATTTATTATTTATTATTATTTAATATTTGAAATCCAGACCTACATGACTGTGACCTCATCCTCATGTAGCTTGTAAAAACAGAACCATTTACCCTCTTCTTTCACACACTACACTCTTCACCTGTGTGATCTCTGCCTCCTGTCTTTTTCATTCCCATCGGTTTGACGGTGTACTTCTCCATCTGCTTCCATAATGTCCTGTTTTGTTCCATCAAGGCTGTGGTGAGGAAGCCTCTGCACTGGGTACCTCCTCTGGGCAGAACAGTTCCTGTCTTTATCTGCACAACTGCCTGTTAAAACACACACACACACACACACACACACACACACACACACACACACACACACAAATGTAATATTACCACTCAGAGGTTAATTGTAATGATGATGATGACGATGATGATGATGTCTCCCCTGCAGTGAGGTCTCATGGATCCTTACCTGAGAGAAGAGCAGAGGAGTCTGGGCTCGAGTCAGGGAGCGCAGAGCTGTAGTTAGAAATGACAGTGACATCATACTAAGTTCTCCTGACTGAGCTGAAAAGGAAGGGAACAGCAGCTTAATTTGATTTATTCCATTTATTCTGATCAAGAACTGTGTACAAGTACATTATTCTTCAAGAAGAGTAAAAGATGCTCCTTTAATATTTTGGAGGGAGCAACAGACATTGTGTCATAGTACATTAACATAGAGGGGTAGAGTTATGGGACCGCCACCAATATGTAGCCAAAATAGGGCAGATTCAGCCTCCTCCAAACAAACAGGTATCTGTGAGAAATTATATCCAGATGAAAAATACATCTAGATATGCCAGTCTCGAAAACCACATATCTGTTAATAACACACAAACTACTGATGATACATTCGTAGGAAGAGAAAGAAGAGGAAGCCAAGAGTATAGAACTGAGAATAGGGACGTTGAATGATTGAACTATGACAGGAAAAGGTAGAGTTGGTTGACATGATGCAGAGGACGAAGGTAGACATACTGTGTGTCCAGGAGACCAGGTGGAAAGGTTGCAAGCGGGGCTTTGAATCAGAATTTTTTGCCAATCGGTTCGTTCCGAACAGAAACGGAATAATGTTTCCAGTTTTTGCGTTTCACCCATAAACTGACGTTCCTGAACCAATTAGAACAAAAAATAAACTTCCTGAACCGGTTAATAACGGTCCTTCTAAATATAAATATGTAGGTGCCGTATTTTGCGCACAATAAGACGTGCTTAAAAGCCTTAAAATTTCTCAAAAATCAACGCTGCGCCTTTTAACATTAAGCGTCTTGTGTGTACACTAAGTTCCAAAATCTATAAAAATGTTTTTGTGTGACTTTAGTCAGCGATCCGCCGATCGAACATTGTCCACCAACATAGGACGTCACTACCTACGCCGGCAGCGATGAATTACAGAATATGAGGTGAGGCTACGTCCGGCACACCTCCGGTAGGTACCGGTATAGGGAATATGCAGGTACTGTACCGCAGGTATGCTGTTAACCACATTTCTTTGGCTGCAGACCCCCAACAATGGCGTCAGCGAAGAGACACGTTTACGGCGCAACATGTAAACTCCAGGCTATCAGTTCCGGTTGTTCCGGTTCACGTAAAGAAACCGGGTGGCTTTTTTCACGCTTCGCCAACTCTCTTGATCTGTGACTCCATGCCCCCGCACACCACCGCTTCTGTCAAAAACCACGTCAAGCGGCTGAATTCGGAGCTTGTCATCATCCTGGAGGATTAACGAAAGAACTCCAACCGCTGGACATCGGTGTAAACAGAGCCTTTAAAGTTAGAAGCTGCGTGCGTCTTGGAGCGATGGATGAGAGACGTGAACACACGTTTACCAGGACTGGAGGCAGTGCCGTGCGTGTTACACTGCGAGTTAAACCCCCACAATATGCGCGTGGATTGCGTATGCTTGGACTAACATGTCTGCTTCGACTTTTGTCCGATGTTTCGCTAAAGCCGGCATCATTACCAGACAGCCACCTGGAAACCAGACAGTCAGCGATAGTGAAACTACCGAGATATTCAATGCAGACCGAGGATGAGGACTTCGAAGGATTTAGCACAGATTTATCAAAAAATAATGAAATAAAAACATATTTAAAAAATAATGTCGGTGTATTTTTTAAAATTTAAATACGTAGTACAACACAGTCCAACCACAGTCAGCTTTTGGCTTCCGTTAGTAAGCATGCACCGAACAATAAGGTGCGCCGTGTGTCCGGTTAAAGTACAGAAATAAACGCCGTAATTTAGACTGTGCCTCTTTGTACAATGAGCCGAATGGTAAGCAAAATACGGTAACTTAAGGACTTTTAAATTTAATTGACAACTAAAGCAATTAGTTTATGTACTATAATTATAGATATGTCCCTACCCTACAGTAAACAGTACCACAGCACTACACCACTGCTTTATGAGTTATATCACTGTACTTGAGGCTTATGCCTCCTACTTAGACACTACATGAAATAAGACAAAGATAACTTCCACCATGTCATTTATTGCTGAACAACAGATCTTCATTGCCCTGTTCTTAACTGCTGTTGATAGCCGCTACTTCTCTCCGCTCTCATCCCGCGTCCAGTGAATGACAGGAAATGAAGCATGAGGTCAAATTTTTTTCAAGAACGAAACCCCCCCCCCGGTATTAACCGGTTTACAATTACTTTTTGTTCCGATTCTGTTCCGGAACATTAAAAAATATAAAGTTTTCGGTTTCGTTCCAGCCAAAATACCGAAAGTTTCCAGTTTTCGTTCCATGAACCGTTTCAAAGCTCTGGTTGCAAGGTTAGAAGTTTAGGAGCAGGGTTCAAGTTGCTCTATCATGGTGTAGATAGGCGGAGACATGGAGTAGGAGTTATCTTGAAGGAAGAGATTTTTAGGAATGTCCTGGAGGTTAAAAAAAAGTGTCAGATAGAGTGATGAGTCTGAAGCTAGAAATTGAAGGTGTGATATGTTGTTCAGGTGTGATGTGTGATAGAAAAGTTTCAGCTAAAATAAAAGGAAATGGTTACAAAACTGTGGTGAGACCAGCGATGTTGTTTGGTCTAGAGACCAAACAACATCGCTGAGGAAAAAGACAGGAGACAGAGCTGGCGGTAGCAGAGATGAAGATGCTGAGGTTCCCTTTGGGAGTGCCCAGGATGGATAGGATCAGGAATGAGTACATCAAGGGGAAAACACATGTTAGAGGTTTTGGTCAGAGAGGCCAGACTGAGATGGTGTGGACAGGGGGGAGATAGTGAATATATTGGTAGAAAGATGCTGAGTTTTGAAGTGCCAAGCAGGAGGCCTAGAGGAAGACCAAAGAGGAGGTTTATGGATATAGTGAAAGAGAACATGAAGGTAGTTGGTGTAAGAGAAGAGGATGAAGAAGACAGGATTAGATGGAGGCAACTGATTCGCTGTGGTGACCTCTGATGGGAAAAGCCAAAAGGAAAAGAAGAAATTACAGATGATACATTAGTGATTATAAATACTGGGAGACGTTCAAGCTCAAGCTCTCAAACAGCTGGTTAATAGTACATTTTACAAACGAAGATAAATTACAATAGGCTAAATAATTACCTTCAACTGTACATGAAGGGATTTCCAGAAGTTCTGGGTTGAAGTAGATGTTCAGTCGTTTTTACATATATGCTGTATCACACAGAGTTACCTTTAACTATTGTTCTAATAAATTCAATTTAAATATTGTTCTCATAAATTTAACTGTCGTCTTCAGGTTGATTGGCCGTTCCAAATTGCCCGTAGGAATGAGTGTGTGTGTGCATGGTTGTAAGTCTTTGTGTGTGGCTCCGCGGTGCATTTGCGTCGTGCCCGGAGTGTCCCCCGCCTCACGCCCTGTGCCGGTGAGATGGGCTACGGCTCCCCGTAACCCGCTGCGGCGGATGTAGCTGTGGTATTCTGAAGATGGCTGACATAACAAAATGACAGACTATAGCGTGCTATTGCTAGCTTCACGAGCTATCAAGTAAATCCGGTTCAATAACTGGATTCAACTGGTCTGCTGTGTCAAGTGTTGGAAACAGTAAAACGTATGATATAACTAGGAAACAGGCAGTTAAAGACTGCAAAATCCCGCAACACTCCTGAATTATGACAGTTTTTCTGACCTACTTTCATAGGCCAGGGTCATTTAACAAAAGACCCCTGATCCAACTACTGTATAGACCAGTGCATATGGAGAAGGCCAGTGTGATTAAGACCCTAGATCAAAGCTTTGATCTAAGGTCATACTCACACTGGCGTTCTCCCTCGTCTTTCTATCATAGCCGGTTATTGAGTATACAAAAGTTTAAATTTGACCGTAATCTACTTTTCCTCGAAGATAGGGTCATCATCTCACTTTCATCCACTTTGCCTCCCGAGCAATGAGCTTCTTGTTTCATCTTTCTATCTGCAACGGTTGCGAAGATATTTGGTGGACAAACGAACGAACTAACACACGAATATTGGCAATCGCAATACATCACCGCTTTGAAGAGGGATTTAATAAAAGAAATGACATCAATCCGACCTTTATCATGAATTTATGTCATCCCGTGCTCCCTCCTGATGTCCTTCAGCCTTGAAGGCTTCGTCGCGGCATGATGACGTAAAAAAAGGCTGTGGTCGCACGTTAACTCTCTCACCATCTTGACTGTAGCCTGATTTGGCTTGTTACCGGGATGGCCGAGTAAGTGGTCATGTACTGCCGAGCCGTGCAATATAAAGAAGAAAAACATTCATTCATTCAAACAGTAAAACAAAAACAAACTGTTTGGAACGATCTCTCTGAAACTTTTATTACGTTTAACACAAAAGAGGCTCTGTTAAAAGGAATGAACGGTCAAATGTCGAACCACGACAACACAAGACCATTGAAAACCCCCAAAGTGAAGCTAATGCTATCTGGCGGGGGAACCCGCTCTTCGACAACTGCCGTGATAATGCGACTGCCTCACTGTCGGTAAAGGAGGAACGGAAACACGACCTGCCACCCCTTTCCCCCAGTCAGTCTCCGGCTGCAGAGAAAGTGATGCGTTCCCAGGTAGAAGACGTAGATGTTGGTTCTTTGACAAAGCTACTAAATGAGACAACGGATGCGCTAGCGGTTCAGCTTGCTGGAATAAAAAACAAACACAAAAAAAACCTGTCGACTTTGCTTGCGAGGACATAAAAGATGTTAAAAAAGAATGGAAACTTTAGAAAACAAAGGTGACTGAAAAAGAGGGTCGCATGGATACGAACCAGCAAAGGATCTGACTTGGACAGGTATTCCGGTCGAGGGAATCTCAGACTCCTCGGTGTTAAAAACGGAAAAAGATGTCCTTAAGATTGCTATGGAGATCTGCCAAGTTGTTTTGCCCGTACGTATTCACGACAAAACATCCTAACAACGACATATGCAGGCCGATCGTCATTCAGTTTCCGATTCATCAGAGATAGCCTGCAGAAATCATCCGAGACAACCCCATCAAAGGAAGAATGCCCACTACGTTGGATGTTGCGGATTCGTCAACGGATCGGAAATGTTTCCGTCTTAAAGAACAGAGGAACGAACTATAGTTGGTTACGTGGTATTGGTGTTCACGTTGGTTAATAAATGGCACCATTTTACGACACCTTAACTGTTGTCAATTTAAAACAAGTTGAGGAAAAATAGTTTTTTAGGCTAAGGGTGTTCTCTTTTTGTTCTTCCATACCTTCTTTTTTTATATGTAAGCTAAGCATCTAGATACTTCTTTGAGCCTTAATATTGGTTAGTTTATTTTTTACCAAAACTTGACTTATTTTAAAAATGCTCAGTTCCTTAATGAAGGAGATTACACAAATACCATAAATACGCTTCTTACTCTATTAAAAAAGACCGTATTTGTTCAACTTTTTGTATTTATAGTGTCATGTCATTTTTCATTGTTGCCTTAATGCCAGGGGTGTGAGACAAATTTGTAAATGCAAAGCCCATCCTTACATTGTATGCCAAAAAGCCTGTTTATCCAGTATTATTTGTTATGTAATGCCTGAGCAGTGGATATATACAATTTCCTCCGGGATTAATAAAGTATCTATCTATCTATCTATCTATCTATCTATCTATCTATCTATCTATCTATCTATCTATCTATCTATCTATCTATCTATCTAGGGGTGTTTTCTGTTTTTTTTCTTTGTTTTTGTTTTTTTTTCTCCAAGAAAGGCATTCTGTAGCTGCTGATGTACACTCCTAGAAGTCCCAAAGGGGGAATGATGCCTGATATTCTGATGGTTCAGAAAGGTCGCTGGGGTCCCAACTTTGAAAGGTGCTTTTAATGGTATTCTCTTCTTTGGGACACTCTATTCATTTTGTAGTTGAATATAATCACTCCATTTTATTATTGTTAATATTTATGGTTATAATTCCAAGCCAGAAAATGATCTGCTAAGTGACTCATTAGATGCAAAGCTAACTTTTTGGCTCTCTAAATACCCCAACTGAACTCTTAGCTGGAGGAAATTTTAATGCTACCATTAACTACTCAATAGACCTATGGCCCCAAGTTCCACATTCAAGCAATGTAAAAATGAAACCTTTTATTGAAAAATTTAATATTGTTGACATCTGTTCTTTAAAACACCACTTACTGATCGTTAAGTAATCTATATAGAATTGCAACTATCTGGACCTAATAATAACAGATTTACACATTGGATATGTTCACTCTTAGAACATCTCAAAGTTAAATCTGAAATTAAACGGTTGATGAACTTATTTTGGGAAAATGGAAAAAGAGAAAACACCTGTGGGTTGGGAACTTTTTAAATATTAGGCAAGTACATTTTATGATAATATGGGACTAAAATGGTTAAATGAAAGACAGCAGAACAAGAAAATCTAGTTGTTCAAATCTCTTCAACTTCCACCAGATGAGATACCGGAGGAGAAAAAAATCACAGCTTAGATACCTTCAACTTGATGAGATATAAAAAAAAATAGAGGAGGACAACAGAACTCTTATCTAAAGCAAAAAACCACAGATCTAAAGCAAAAACCATCTATCAGTGATGCAACTCAGTGTGGGAAATGTGCACACTAAATATGTCAACAGTTCTGAAATTGCTGAGGAACATTATTCTTCACAGAAATGTCAGTCAGTCAGTCAGTCATTTTCCAACCCGCTTAATCCGCTAACGCAGGTCGCGGGGTAGCCAGTGCCTATCCTGGCAGTCTCAGGGCGTGAGGCGGGGGACACTCCGGGCACGACGCCAGTGCACCGCGGAGCCACATAGAAACAAACAAATCATTCACTCACACACTCACTCCTATGGTCAATTTGGGACCGGCCAAACAACCTGAGGCGCATGCTTTTGGAGGTGGGAGGAAGCCGGAGAACCCGGAGAGAACCCACGCAGACACGGGGAGAGCATGCGAACTCCGCACAGAGCGGGACTCGAATCCGGGTCCGCCGTGTTGTGAGGCTGCAGCGCTAACCACTGCGCCACCGTGCCGCCCCCACAGAAATGTAATGTTTCATAAAAACGAAACCCCTTACTAAACTTTGTTACTGGAACAGAAATTAATCTAAAGAAATTTCAGAACTGTTGACACGTTTTGTGTGAAAATGTAATATTCCATGAACAGGAAAACTAGGGTTGGAGCAATTGAAACTCCTTAATATACTTTGTTACTTAGAACAGAAATGTAAACCTGAGCAGAACAGAATTGTAAACCTGAGCAGAACAGAAATGTAAACCTGAGCAGAACAGAAATGTAAACCTGAACAGAACAGAAATGTAAACGTGAGCAGAGCAGAAATGTAAACCTGAATGAACAGAAATGTAAACCTGAGCAAAACAGAAATGTAAACTTTAACACATTTCAGAACTGCTGGCACATTTTGTGTGCGAATGATATTGAATGAACAGGAAACTCAAGTCAGAGCAATGTTGTGAATTTCAATTTCTGAATTAAGTTTTGAATAAAGTTTCTCAGTGTTGAAGTTGTTAGTCTGGTTAATTCACTCTGATGTTAAATGAACTGTATATCTTAAGTTTTGCAGCAATGTTTTAGAATATTTTTAGATAGATAGATAGATAGATAGATAGATAGATAGATAGATAGATAGATAGATAGATAGATAGATAGATAGATAGATAGATACTTTATTAATCCCGGAGGAAATTGCATATATCCACTGCTCAGGCATTACATAACAAATAATACTGGATAAACACCAGGAGAAAAGGAAACACTGACATCACAGGACATACCACAAGACATACATTACACTAACAGACAGACACATGCAGCACTAACAGGACTTATATACTAAACTATAACTAAAATATAAACAGTATAAAATTTTAAAATATTACAGTATTAAAATATAAACAGTATAAAAAATAAATAAATTATATATATATATATATAACAGTATAAAATTAAATTTAAATTAAATTAAATCCATTTTCAACCCCGTGCTGACCTCGCCACCTCCCCCCCGCTCCTCCTGACAGAGTCATTGTACCCCCTGATGGCACGGGGCACGAAGGAGGACCTCAGCCTCTCTGTGGAGGCGCTATGTGACAGCAGTCTGCCGCTGAAGGTGCTTCTCTGCTGGGAGAAGGTGGTGTGTAGGGGGTGCCGGGTGTTGTTCATGATAGCCTTAATTTTAGACATGGTCCTGCTCTCTAGAAGCATATCCACAGAGTCCAGGCTCAGCCCGACCACTGAGCCTGCTCTGCGGATGAGTCTGTTCAGACGGTCCATATCTCTTTTCCTGGCCCCCCCACCCCAACACACAATGGCGTATGACAGCACACTGGAGACTACAGACTGATAGAACATGAAAAGGAGCTTAGGACAGATGTTGAAGGAGGCCAGCCTCCTTAGGAAGTACATCCTGCTCTGCCCCTTCTTGTACACACAGTTCGAGTTGAGTGACCAGTCCAGTCTGCTGTCTAGCTGCAGTCTCAGGTACTTATAGTTTTCTACCACCTCCACCTCACTGCCTTTGATGATCACCGGCTGTGGAGAGGGAGGTGCCCGCCGGAAATCCAGAACCATCTCCTTTGTCTTGGAGACGTTGAGCTGGAGCTGGTTCTGTTGGCACCACTCCACGAAGTCAGCCACCAATGCCCTGTACCCCCCCTCATCACCCTCCCGGATACATGCCACTATCGCGGTGTCATCGGAGTACTTCTGTATGTGGCATGTATCTGAGTTGTGCTTGAAGTCTGATGTGTAGAGGGTGAAGAGAATGGGGGATAGAACGGTCCCCTGTGGCGCCCCCGTGCTGCTGGTCACCATAGAAGACAAACAGTCCCCCATACGGATGTACTGGGGTCTGTCTGTTAGGTAGTCCGTAATCCAGCTCACGAGGTAGGGGTCCACAGCCATGGAGGTCAGTTTATCCTGCAGGAGCTGGGGCTGGATGGTGTTGAAGGCACTCGAAAAGTCGAAGAAGAGCACTCTGACGGCACAGCCCCCGGCGTCCAGGTAGGAGAGTATGCGGTGGAGGACGTACAAGACAGCATCGTCAACCCCAACCTTGGCCTGATAGGCAAACTGGAGAGGGTCCATAGCACCCTGCACCTGTGGACGCATGAGCTCCAGGACCAGTCGCTCTAGGGTCTTCATTACGTGGGAGGTAAGAGCGACCGGTCGGTGGTCGTTGAGCTCAGTAGGGCGTCCTTTCTTGGGTACAGGGACAATGCAGGAGGTCTTCCACAGTGGCGGGACCCTCCCCAGCCGCAGACTGAGGTTGAACAATTGTTGCAGGGGGTCCCCTAGTTCCGAAGCACAGGCTCGGAGGAGTCTTGGGGAGACCTTATCTGGTCCAGCCGCCTTGTAGGGACAGAGCCTCCTCAGCGTTGTCGTCACCAGGTCTGCAGTGATGATGGTCTCGGTCGTGGTGGGAGCAGGAGGTTGTGGCGAGGTTGGAAGTCCAGTGGTTGAGGTGGGGCCGTTGAGCTTCGCAGTTCTTGGAATGGGCTCGGGAGAAGTGGCAGGGGTGGAAGGAGAGGAAGCACAGGAGGAGGGAGCACCAGTGGAGCGGTCTGTAGGGCCAGGAGAGGCCTGGGACGAGGAGCCGGGAGTGGTGGGGGAGCTGAACCGATTGAAAAAGCTGTTAAGTTCATTCGCTCATTCAATATTCCCCTCCACAGTGCTGCGCCCTTTCCCATGTCCGGTGATGGTTCTCATCCCATTCAAGACCTCCCGCACTTGGTTGCGCCCAAGCTGCTTCTCCAGCTTCCTCCTGTACGCCCCCTTGGCCTCCCTCAGGCAGAGTCTCACTTCCTTCTGGGCCTTCCTCATCTCCTCCTCGTTCTTGCTCCTGAACGCCCGCTTCTTCCTGTTCAGGACAGCCTTGACTTCCTTGGTTACCCATGGTTTGTTGTTGGGGTAACACCTGATTGTCCTGACAGGGGCCACGGTGTCCACACAGAAGTTCATGTAGTCTGTAAAACACTGAGCTGCCCCCTCAATGTCTTCCCCATGTGAGCCCACAATAACATCCCAGTCGGTGGTCTGGAAGCAGTCCCTCAGCATCTCCTCTGCTTCCGGGGACCACCTCCTGACCTGTCGTGTTGTTGCTGGCAGCTGTTTCACCAGCGGGATGTAGGTGGGCTGTAGGTACACTAGGTTATGGTCTGATTTACCTAGTGGAGGGAGGGGGCGGCGGTGTATGCCTCCTTAGCATTAGTGTAGAACAGATCGATGGTTCTGTTCTTCCGTGTGGGACAGTCTCCACACTGGACCATTGTGGGGAGAGATGAGTCCAAGGTGACGTGGTTAAAGTCACCGGTGATGATGACGAGCGCCTCCGGGTGCCGGGTCCGAAGAGCAGAGGTGGTCCCACAGATGGTCTCTCGTGCCGTCTCAGGGTCCGCCCGTGGAGGGATGTAGACGGCGAGGACGATGACGTGTGAGAATTCACGCGCCAGGTAGTAGGGTCTGATGCTAACAGCTGTTAGCTCCAGATCGCGGTTACACAGTGTTGATTTCACCGTCACATGTCCCGGATGGCACCATCTATCGTTGGTATAGATGATTAATCCACCTCCTTTCTTCTTACCGGCGGTGTTTGTGTCCCGGTACGCTCGTACGGAGGAGAAGCCGGTTAGTCGGACGTTAACGTCCGGCACGTCACCAGTTAGCCACGTCTCAGAGAACACAAACAAGCTGGTCTCCCGGTAGCGCTGTTCAGTCCTGCACAGCGCCGTCAGTTCGTCCAACTTGTTCGGTAGAGAGTTCACATTCCCCATGATGACGGAGGGGACGGAGGGCTTGACTCTCCTCCGGTTAGCGGCTCTAGCCGTTAGTCTAGTCCTTTCAACTCGACCCGCTCGGCATCCGCGATATCTCCGTCGGAGCTCAGCGGGGATGAGATCGCGTGTTGCTGGGTCTCCTTTGACCCTCATGGACATCAACTCCTCCCTGGAGTACACTAGCATATTACTATACATTATATAATTTTACGTTAGAAAAATACACGCAGAAACATAGAAAAAAAACCCGCAAAATTATGCAAACAAACTCGCTCTGAGCAGAGGAAACTGCAGCCTGCTCGCGCATGCGCAGAAGATTTAATTCCTCAAACATACAATACAATGTTCAGAGTTTACTTTTGAACATATTTTACCAGTGACGTGCGGTCAGGGGAGGCAGGTGAGGCAAGGCCTCACCTGCAAGGCCTCACCTGCCATCATGAAAGAAAGAAATGGAAAATGGAAGAAATACATTAAATGGTTATATTTATCCAGTGATGTGTTTGTAAAGTTTTTTTCCGTTTAACGTCACCAATTTTATATTATTTTTACTCAAAATTGCTGAATTTTCACATGTACTGCTGAAATACTGAGAAGAGACCTGCAGTGAGGCACCAGCCAGGATTGCGCAATGACTCGGCTAGCTGTGGTGGTAGCTTAACAGTGAGACCGTAATGCTATCTCTGTATATGTCGCTACTAAAATGTTCAAACACATTTACTATATAAACTAAATTTCCATAATTTAGCTAATGTATATGATGTACAGTGTTTTTTTTTTTGTTAATGAATGTATGTGTGTAACGTCTTTCTTGAGTTGAACAATCCTGAAATGACTGGGAGAAGGTACGAAGTGAGGCACGCACTTCTCCTGCTTCATGGTAGGGGGCACTGGTGATCCCAGGGATTCGGCCGAGGATTTACCTGCAGTCGCAGAAGAGGTGACAGCAAACTACAATCTACTGTATAGTCAGCGGCAGCGGCATGAAGCGGCAGAAAATGGATGGATGGATGAATGGACTTTAAAAATAACCCATTCACTGTTGCTTATTAAATGGTGAATAAGCTACACTGTAGGTTCATATGTTTGTAAATCTGATTATGATAAAATCAGTGCCTCACCAGCCATGAACCTCCCTACACGTCACTGATTCTAACATGTACAGGAAAAAGTTTTTACTTTCACCGAAATGAATGATAAATTCAAGCTCTCATGAAGAAACCTCCTAGGCCACTGGGATTAGCTCCAGCAGACTCATAACCCAAAAGGTGGATACGCAACTGTAGAACAGGTGACAAAGATTAAAGGCCTTATCTTGATTGAGCACCATAACATGCATGATATTCATACAGACACACTAAACAAGTGGTTTCCTCATCAATGAAACTCATTTTGTGAAACTAGAATGGGACCCGGTAGAGTGTATCCCTCCATCAAGACCCGACAGTTCAAAATCAAACAGTCCTGTTTCTGGATTTATATCTTTCAAAAATAGAGGGTACTGATTTTTTTTAATGCACCAAACTGAACAGATTCATAGTTACTATCACCCAAAATATTCTTGACTTTTTTTTCCCATCTAGATCCATGCAATATTTCTTGAGAAATTAAAGACAATGAAAAGAGATGAAATCTGGTCTTCAAATATTAAATAAGTATCTTTTTATCCGAATCTACAGATCTAAATTTAAAATTTTATTTCTATTGTGGAACGAGAGTCGTCCTGTACTCAAACAAGTATCACAGAAATCCATTCAGTAATTTGTGCCTAATGCTGATACCAAACCAACAAAGAGAAAAATGGACATTCAGGTAGTCTATTGTAGCATGCAGTGTATGAAACATCCAACATCGAAATGAGTGTGTTCGTCATTTCTGTCACACTCACCATCATCATCGTCATCATCATCATCATCATCATCATCCTCATCATCATTGTAATCATCACCGTAGCTGCTTTCCTGCTGTGGTGGAGTTTGCAGCGTGCTGTATCAGCACCTGCAGACTGGAGGATGCTGCTGGAGTTTGACGTGTGTCTGAGACAATGTATAAAGATCTGAATTAGCTCAGTCACTGAGGTAATTTTTCTTATCTGTTGAGTTTTTGTTTTGTAATTATCAATAGTGTTGTTATCCATGGTCTTAATCCAATCTGTAATCCTGATTTGTGGATTCACTCTCCAGCTACCCTTATCAAACATAAGGAATAGGAAAGTCTGTATGGAAATATAGATTCATGTGACATTTTGAGAAAGACTTCTTCCTTAAACCCTGTATATATTCTATTTTCATCTCTATCAATGATCAATCCGGTCCACCAACAAAGAAGTCCAGAGTATTTTTCCTGTCCTACATTAGACAAAGAGGTGCAGACATTTGAAATCCAAATCACAGACATCAACAAGACAAATCTCATCTATCTGGAGAGCAATAGTACCTGGTTTCAAAGGGATGAATACTGGCTGTTACATTCCTTTAAATAGCCTATGATAAATGTGGGTCTCACAGATGACATCACACCAGCTACCAATAGCTGCTGTGTTGATGCCCCCAATTACAATCTAAATTCATCACTGAAAACAAAATATTCATAAATGATTTTTAATATTTTTGGCCATGCATAATATGCGTAACACACTGCATGTAGAGCAGTTCAAATTCTGTTAAAATTCTGATATTGATGTTTGCATTTTACTCAAAATAATTATAGGAAATGTGGTAGTAGTTGAAGAGTTGGATCAGCGATGTGGGTCCAGAGAGCAGCCACACCAGTTCAAGCTGCCACTAGATGGAGTGATAGCTCCAGCAGCTTCCTGCTAACACACATGTCTGCACTCCACTGGTTTAGAAAGCAGCTTGAGATTAAGAGGAGGAGGTGTGTGGAGATGACACAGAAAGGAAATAATTCAGTCCATCCAGGAACAAACAGTCCAAATACCTATCCTTATCCTTGGAGAGCTAATTAAGAGTGATGTCTGGTGAAGGATACAATGGCAAAGAAAGTTCCCAGAAGTCTCCACATCTGTTGGGCTCCAGTCTTCATGAGTCACTCAACATGAGCAGGAATGCTGGGTGTCAACATACCTGCAGCTATGCCAGATGGAGACGTTCGTCCACACCAAGTAGACAGAATGAACCTTTTCAGATTTTCATTTCACCAACACACAAAGACGCTCCAGAAAATCCCATCGGTCCACAGATTACACAATAGAGCAGTAGAGACAGGTTCCTCCAGCTGCTACATTATCATGAGATTGGTCACAGTGGTGTGTCTGCTGGTTTTAGTAGATCAG